>NW_026515746.1:0-31102 GCF_025528875.1 Mycotypha africana | reverse complement strand
GGTTCGAAAAGACGCGATAAAAGGTCTGGTAGTACATTTTGGATACCAGGTCGATGAATCACTTTGAAGTCATAATCCAGTATAGTATCAAGCCAATTACAGTGACTCACAAAAGTGTGGCAATAATTCGGTCTTTTAACTACTTCTTGCTCTTTCTGCTCTTTTCATCATACAATTATATACATAACAGCAAGAGTATTTTTTATGAACAAGAAGATAAAAGCTTTCTCTTTCATACGATATAACTTTTGTACTGTCTCGATAAGACTAACATAGTAAAAATTGAGTTTTAAAATGACATATATGAATTTCATGCAAATTTGCGATCAAGGTTCAGGGGTAAACTACTTTTATTGAAGATTTAATACTTCGTAGGTCCACCTTTTGCCTGTATAACGGCTTGTATACGTCTAGGCATACTCTCGATGTGTTTCATACACATTTCTGCCGTAACTTTGTTGTACCAAACGTCGGCAACACGATCCCATAGCTCTCCCATGTTCTTGGGAGGTACATCGTACGCAGCTAGCTTGCACTTTAGATAAAACCAAAGATTTTCGATCGGATTCAGGTCAAGGGAGTAGGATGGCCAGTCAAGAACGTTGACCTTGTTTTTTCTGAACCATTCTTTAGTATATTTAGCAGTATGCTTAGGATCATTATCTTGCTGCAAGATCACATCCTTCTTTTTGAGACCATAATCTTTGAGGGTCTCCATAAAGTCGCCTTTCAAGATTTCACAATATAACTTCGAGTCCATCCCGCCCTCAATCTTAGCAATGAACCCAGGCCCATGTTGGGTGAAACAACTCCATAGCATTAGGCTACCGCCACCTCCTTTGTACATGAAATTAACGTTGTGAGGCTTTAGGGGCTCCCCTTTCTTTACCCAAGTCCAAGTCTTACCATCCGACCCCAAACGGTTAATTTTGGTTTCGTCACTAAAGACAACCTTTTTCCAGTCATCGACAGTCCACTTGCTATGAGCTCTTGCCCATCTCAAACGATTGCGGCGGCGTTCATTAGTCAATGGCAATGCTGATTTCTTGATCTTGGAATCGAAATCAGATGACTTGAGCACCCTACGAATCGTTTGAGCAGAAATATCGTGCCCTTGAGCACGAAGGCTTCTGGAGGCATCCACGGCGGTTATATATTGACCGGTGTAGAACGATCTCGCGATCAGCCTAGCATGCAAATCGCTGATCTTCTTTGGTCTCCCCATCTTCGCATTAGGCTCGACTTGAATCTCTTTGGCGATTCGACCAATGATCCTAGTAGAGACGCCAGTAGCGGCCGAAATAACTCTGTATGACTTTCTAGCATTGAGTTGAGCTATAATATCCATCTTTTTGTCGTAAGGAATGCTTCTCATTTCACTAATTAGGATGATGCTTGCTAATGGAGGCTAATGGCAGATTGATCTCGAATTTAACTTAATGTTAAGAAGAGAAACGCTTCAAAATAAGCGTTTCGCATGAATATAAAACTAGGAACGTGGTTTCGATTGGCTGACTTCGAAACTCTTTCTTTCTTTTCACAAAAAGTTGTGATGATCATCATGCTGTGAATGGCGAGATTTCGCCATTTAGCAATGAGAACTGTTACAATCAGTAAATCTGAAGCGAATGCAATGAAAAGCACACCAAACTGTAGCGAATAGAGTCTACTTCAAATATAAATAAGAAAAAGAGTGTGTTTTGTAATTGATTATGGAAGGAAAACTAGAAAATCAAAAATCACAAAACATTGCCACACTTTTGTGAGTCACTGTAATGATCATAGCATTAGCGACTGGCTGAGTATGGATGTAGGTAAGTGCCTTGTGATCTGTATAGAGAGTGAAAGGACGACCCCACAGAAATGGATGAAACTTCTTTAGTGCGAAAATGATACCAAGTAATTCCCGTTTAGTGACAGAGTAGTTTTTTTCTGCAGCAGTGAGGGAACGAGCCATAAAACCGATGTATCTGTATTTACTATCGATGAATTGGTAGAGAACAGCGCCAATTGCATAGTTACTAGCATCAGTGGCCACGTAGAAAGGGTAGCGCATATCGGGATGATGCAAGATAGGTGCAGACATTAGCAGTTGTCGGATTTTTAGAAAGGCAGTATCGTGTTCAGTGGTCCATAATTTGTCATTGAGTTTGCCTGCAAGTCTGAGTTTGTCCAAGGGAGCAGTTATTTCAGAAAGTTTTGGCAGATAACGACGAAAGTAGTTGACAAGACCTAGGAAACGCTGAATATCTTTTCCAGATGTGGGTTTGGGCCATGATAAAGCGTTGAATACTTTACGAGGATCAAGTCGAGTACCAGAGGCGTCAACACAGAAACCAAGTAAATAAACGCAAGTTTGAGCGAAGTGGCACTTGTCTGGGTTAAGAATCAGATTAACTTTGGTCAGCTTGTCAATGACTTGTTGTACATGATGAATGTGCTCTTCATAAGTCTTGGAATAGATGATAATATCATCCACAAAAGCTTGTGCGAAGTTAACATCACGAAGTACAATATTGATTACACGTTGGTACCGAGAAGCAATGTGTCGTAAACCAAAAGGACAACCTCGAAATTGGTATTGTTGGCCTTCAAAGGTAAAAGTAGTCTTGACACGATGAGGCTCATAGATTTGAAACCGATGGAAAGCTTGACGGAGATCCAGAGTAGTGAATATAGTGGAACCAGCTAGACGATCAAAGATTTCATCAACTTTTGGAATAGGATGACGATCATTTACAGTTAAAATGGAATTGAGTAGACGAGGATCTAAACAAGGGCGATGACCTGTAAGATTACCCAGCAGATCTTTTTTGGGTGCAACCGTCAATGGGGAATTCCAGTCAGCATTTGGGGATGCTCTTTCGATGACTCCATCTTTTAACCAAGTATCAATGCATTCTTGCATAATTGGTTGAATTCGAAGGGGAAGTCTATAAGGTGCGCGATAAGCAGTTTTTCCTGGTTCTGTGTCTAAACGAATGATGGATTCGGGTACAGTACAGAAAGAATTTTTAGGAATGGCGGCATTTTTCTCGAGAAATGGAGTGATTGAAGCCATGAAATCCTGTTGTTGCTTTTCAGAACCGTAAGGAGAATTATTAGGTTCTGGTGTGTCATCAATAATCTCTTTGTCAATAATAGGTCCATTGTATGGGTGTTTAATAGCTAAGTTGGTAATCAAAATATTCAACTTGGGAAGCAAATCAAGACCAAGAACAACTTTAGTGCCCAATGAAAGAGGTAAAACTTCGAAAATATGTGATGTGTGGATAATGTTCTTATTGTTGTATATATGAGCCAGAGTTATTACATAATGATCGGAGTTATGACATTAGGAGTAACCATATAGCCATAATATGAGATTATACTTCTTCTAGAATCTTGCACAGTTGAAATACAGCGACTGATATTAATTATGATCTACAAATGCTACATATGAGGTTAACAGATCCATAGTACATAGTACTTCAATAATTATTCACTCTTTCACAATGATCTGTCAGAAAGCGGACATTGGTTAGTGGTCTTATCATTCTATTTATATATTCGTCGCCAATTGCTTACAGTCCGATCCACTAACCTCTCAATGAGTAAGTACCCGCGCTCAACCATGGTGAAGGTACCCGTGTCTTTGATGAAACAACAGTCTATATGACACCGGCTAAACCCGCTCTATTCAGCCCAACACATCATCCTATAAAAGATAGAAAATTTTTTCATAATCTAGATATGTTTTTCTGGGGCACGATTTTCACTGAATAAAGAGTATAACAAGTTCTCACAGAATTCTAACTCTTTTAATTAACCTTATTCTTTGAAGATCAACACTTATCGTTATCACCGTATACAATGTTTAGGGGTTTAAGAGTAGTACCAATACGATCAATTTTCGTGTCTGAGGTAGCAAGATCAAAAGTGCCAAAAACATTTTTATTAATATGAATGTTATTATTATTAGCAAATTGTATATCTATAGAGCTAAACGACGCGCCGGTGTCAACCAAAGCGAAGGTATTGACGTTTTCTATAGTGATAGGAACAATTAAAGAATGGTTATTAAGATCAAGTTCATTCTGTTGTTTGCTAATAGTAGAAAAGATTGGCTTACATTCATGGCTAATGGGATAACCGCGTTCATCGGAGGCGATGGTAGGGGCTTCGGCCATTTCATGGTCACCAGCTTCTTGTAGTTCTCCAAGTGATGCTGCCTTACTCCAGCGAGATGCAGCGGTGCCGCGAGACGGATGGAGTGTGCGGAAAGCACCATTGGAAGGTTGCTGTCTGCTTGCATATCGTTTATCGCGTGTACAGACTGCAGCATGTGCCCTTGACCAAGGAACATTAGCTGAACAGTTTCTGCATATGGACGATGTTGATATGGTAGTGGGAGCAGGTTTAATGGATGCTGTGTTTGTGGTAGCAGTAGTAGCAGGGGCGGTATTGCCAAAGATTTCCTTGTACCTCTGACATTTATCTGTAGGATGGTTACAACGTCCGTGAATCTTGCAGTGATATTGTTTGTTTTTGGAAATACCAGCAGCAGAAGAAGACTTTGACATCCCGAGATTGGCAGCGGAAGGAGAAGGTTGATTACCACGTGAATCATTCTTGACGGAAGCGGAACGAGCAAAAGGGAGAGGAGTAGTATTGCCTTTTTTGTCAGCGGAGGTATCGGAGACACCAGCAGAAGAATTAAAACAAATTTTTGAGGAGAGAACCAAGCGAGCTTTGGCAGCTACTTTGCCAACCGAATCCTGTTCATTGCGTGGTAAGTTCAAGAAGGAACGAGCAACTTCACGGCGTAGAGACTCAGGTAAGGCACGCTTGAAAATGGTTGCAGTTCTCATATCATCTTCCCATTTTGCTGCTCTTCTAATACGCTGGAAGCGATCCGTAAACGATTCAACAGCTTCGGAAGGGTTCATCCTGAGGGATAACAGCTTGTCCATGTTATCTAATTCGTGCGCAACATCCTGGGCGGCATAGGTATCAATAACGATGGACCGGACTTGAGACCAGGAGAGAGAACGACCCTTCAAATTGGAGTAGAACCATGATCGTTGATCACGGTTCATTCGGATAGGCATGAGTCTTGACCAGCTTTGATCAACGTTGAGACCATTGGAGTCAATAGTGATATAAAACATTTCCAGCAGGTCTTCTACCGACTCATGTACCACTGCGTCAGCCTTCCACACGTTTCCTTGCCACTGCCAGTAAGGCAAATCTGAAGGAATCAGATGGTTCTTTTTGGACCAGGGCGCATCTGCTTGCTCAGAAGGGCAGGTACCAGGATGGGATGAGAGAGGTGTGGGTTTGGAGACAGAGTAGATATCTTCAAGAAACTTGATATAATTCTTGATACGTGTAGCTTCGTCACGCAGGATAGCCAATTCGCTGTCTTGTTGATTGGAGCAGACGCCATTAGCAATTTGACCAAGGAGAGAGTGCAATTTAATACGAAGAGATTCTAGTGCTTCCTCGGGAGCGATATCCTGAGATGAGGGATCAGATTCCTGCATGGGTACATCATGCATAGTAATACCATTATCGGCTTCAGTGCGTTCAACATCGGAAGAAGTAGAGGGAGAGCCAACGATGGGTAGAGAGGCATCACCGAGCTGAGGGGAGGCATGGTTACCAGGAGCACTTACTTCAATGTGTTTTTCTTGAGTAGGGAAAGACATGATTGATAATAATATGTTATAGATAGAGGAATTCGTTCAAAAAAATGAGATATTCTTAAGTAATTTTATAGACCAAGATAGAACGAGACCGAAAAAGTCAGATCATCTTTATTTCAATTTTGAGAACATGAAGGCTTTATATATTTTTCAGAGAGTTAGCTGAGCTTATAGAGGATGTTAGGAAGATGTAGTTACAACCAATGAGTACTAATGGATCTAATGAGAGATTAGTGAAGGCGTGTTCTAACACTGTTATGGATCTGATACCAGTTTGACTTGTGAACAATTGCTTAATCGACAATTCAAGTCTAAGATGACAGCCGTTTATGCTGTGTTTAAATTAATTGATTCTCACTCGTGTTTCGATACTGTAGACAGTGGTCGGGACATGACACTATAACTATAGGAGGTATCAATACACGAGCCCTTATCGATACTGGTTCCTCTTTTAGTTGCTTAGACATAAAGTTCGTTAATGATAATAATTTTTCTCTAAATAAAAACCTTGCTGGACCTATATCACGTGCTACTGCTAACACCAGTACAATGACACACGGTACCACTTCCACACCATTAAATATCTTATATGACAATGGAAATCATATCATTACATGGTCACACATTTTCGATGATAGATACTCAAGTTGTCATTGGACTTGATCTTCTTCCACATTTGGGTATTTCTATCTCTGGATTAGCACTTAACCATCCAAATCTACGACCTCAAATTGACAAAGAAATGACAGAAGATACCATTGAACCAGATAATTCTCCTTATGGTACTGAAGACCAACAACAACAATTTATGCAGGCAATTCAACCATACTTAGCCAAAAATGTATCTATTCCCAAAACATCATTTTGTACCGTCCCAGAATCAATCATCCACCTTGATACAATACCTGGAAAAACTGCATATCGCACACCGTACAAGATACCCTACACCTTACAACCAATAATGCGTGATTGCATTAGTACTTGGTTACAAGATAAAGTTATTCAACGGGCATCTCCTAACGCTGATTGGAATTCTCCACTAACATTAGCTCCCAAAAAGGATCTCTTCGGCAATCGCACAGGTCATCGTCCATGTCTTGACCCACGATTACTCAACTCAATCCTGATATCAAACGATCGTCATCCAATACCACGTATAGAAGACATTTTTGACAAACTTCAAGGTTCCATCATATTTAGCACATTGGACCTACGGCAAGCTTTCCATCGTTTCCAAATATATACCGTTCACGTCTATCAGCTGCCGCTTGTAACGTTTCGTCCCAGAAGTCTTTCCAATGGTTTGGTCTTCCTTTCTTTCTGCCTACAGATTCATCCAGAGCTGTGTAAAGAGCTTGGTTGAGGTGGTCATTTAATTGATCAATATTTGGTGCCGTATTAGGGGGGTGTAAAGTGAGGTGTTCAAGTCTCTGTAGAAGTGGATGAACAAGGTCTCGAAACCGTTGCTGATACAATTCCAGGACTTCAGGTTCCTCAAGACGGGATAAATTCCATAATTGACGTTGGTGAGCGTGTTCTTGCTGATGTGACAAGCTATAGGATACAGTGCTGCTATTAACCGGCTCACAAAAATATAAAATGATCTGTACAGTGCAATAATTACGTCAGAGCTACGAAATAAAGACCACTAGATAGCCCAAACGTCATAGTATAAGAAAGGAAGAATGACGTAATCATATGTGGTTACACAAAGCTGCAAATAAAAAAAGCTTGATTTTGGGCTAAATGCAAAATGATACAAATATGATTCAGTGTACCTTAAACTCTATTTTAGCGTACCTGATGCAATGATAACGTATCATTATGATGTAGAGAAGCTGAAAAATATATAAAGGCGACATTTTTACACAGTTTTCCCCATTACACTCTCACTTTTATCTCTCACAACTACTTCTCTACAATGCCATATAAACTCAGTAACGACAAACGAAATGACGTCATTTCAATGATCAAGGCCGGAAAGGGTACTAAAGACATTGTACAAGCCACTGGAGTGTCTAAAGCCCAAGTTGTTCGCATGAAAAAAGAACATGATCCTGATCGCATTAAATCTCGTGGTGGTAGAGTCAGTATTGTGTCCAATTACACAAAGCGAGTCATATCTTTTAGAGTCCGAAAAGGTTTCTTATTATCAGCAAAAGATGTCCAAAGATATCTGTGGTCTCTTGGTTACAAATTTCAATACTCTTCCACAACAAGACTCATGAGATCCCTTGGTCTTAATTCTCTGTATAAAAAAAAGAAGCCTTTAATCAAGAGAATCAACCAGAAAAAGCGATTGCAATGGGCCAAAAAACACCGTGACTGGACTGTAGAGGACTGGAACAAGGTTATATTTTCCGACGAAACCAAAATTAATAGATGGGGATCAGATGGAGCTCAGATTACGTGGAAGCATAAGGGACGACCCACTTCGACCCCATAATTATCAGACTCAATTAAAAGGTGGCGGAGGCTCAATGATGGTTTGGGGATGCATGACATCATTAGGAGTAGGTTACGCATGCCGTATTATCGAGTATCCTATGAATTCAGAACTGTACACCCATATCTTGGCTACTTCGTATAAGGATACACTTGAGTACTTTGGTTTTAGCAACGAGGAAGTCATCTTTCAACAGGACGGAGACTCAAAACACACCTCGCAATACACAAAAAAATGGCTTGCAGACAATGGAATAAGGTATATTGAAGACTGGCCACCAAATAGTCCCGATTTAAATCCGATTGAACACCTTTGGCACCATGTCAAGTTGAAGTTAGATGCATACGACACTAAGCCCAGAAATATGAATGAATTGTGGGATAGATTCGATAAAGAATGGAATAAATTCACTAAAGATGACATGAAGAAGTATTACGAAAGCATGCCCAAAAGAATCGAAGAAGTCATCAAGGCTAAAGGTGGATATACTAAGCGCTAATGTTTTGTAGCCTGATTGATTTTACAGTGATTTTTACATTTTTTCATATTCCGCCCAAATTTCCTAAATAGTATTTTATAAAAATTTGTTCAATAAAACTATGTTACTTAAGCAATATTCACTCAAAATTTGAAGAGTCTAGCTTCATTTCTGCAGAAGTTATCTTAAATTATATTTTTGTGAGCCGGTTAATAGCAGCACTGTAACTGTTGTTGATACTCAAAGGATAGTGCCATGAGCCGATGGTCAGATCCCAGGGATAAGTCAGAGTATACCTTTAAAGAAGATGAGGCTAAAAGGCATTTTATAGCCACCGCCTAAAATTCGCTCCTGAACATAAATCCGAAATCTCCTTTTTAGGAAATTTCGGAGTTTTAATGTTTGTGTAACCATAGTCCAATTGATGCAGCTAATTTTGAAAATACTGTTAGAAGCTGTCTGTTCCAAAGTAGATTGATACTCCGAATGTTACACATAAATTACATCTCAGATGGTGACATAGGTTTTTAGCTTTCGAATGCTATTGGTTTGGTCTTATATTATTGAGAATTGGTGTAGTTACGGCTATCCGGAGAAACTGTTTGACAGTGTCTGAAATTTTTTTTTCTTTCTGACTCGGGGAACGTACTCGGGGAAAATGCGGTATATTTGCGACTATTCTGATTGGACGGAGATATGGCGTGATAAATCCAAAAGTGGGCTGATAAGCTCAGGGAAAAAGTATAAAAGGGTGATAAATTTCGACAGATACATTGGGTGAAAAACTGTTCACGTAAATTGCAAAATGCGCTATATTCCCTTCTAGCTCACGCTAATCAACATCTACGACGATGAAACTAATACTGGCAGATAGCCCAAAAAAATCTCTAAAAAAAAATGTAATTCGGAGTTTCAATAGAACTATTTTATTAAGAGGAAAATTCCGTCGAAGATTTCTAAACACGTGAACAGTTTTTTCCAATGTTAACTAGTATCTAGTATGGCCACCATTCGCTTCCAAAACTGCTTGTATACGGGCTGGCATACTTTCAATATACCTTCTACACTCCTCCTCCGTAATCTTGTTCCACTCAGCGTCGAATCTTTCCCATAATTGATGGACCCCAGCTGCCCTTCTCTCATACATACTTAAACGAACCTTACACTGGTGCCAGAGGTGCTCGATTGGATTCAAGTCGGGACTTTGAGGAGGCCAATCGTCGATTACGTTCACCTTGTGCTCCTTAAACCACTTTTTAGTGCTATTAGATGTGTGTTTGGGGTCATTATCGTGCTGGAAATACGATTCTTGCCAGTCTAATCCATAGTACTCCATGGTATCCCTAAGTGTTGTGTCCAGAATATGCTGGTAATCCTCGGATTTCATGGTCCCATCGTATATCTGGCATGCGTAACCAGGTCCATAGTAGGTCATACAACCCCAAACCATGATATGGCCGCCCCCATGCTTGACAGTAATATCAAGATGGTGAGGTTTAAGTGGGTCACCTGGTCTAGTCCAATAGTATTTGCAACCATCAGACCCCCAAACGTTGATTTTCGTCTCATCTGAGAACACAACACGCTTCCAATCGTCGATTGTCCAATACTGGTGGTTTTTGGCCCATCGCAAACGCTTCTTTCTATTCTTCTCGCTGATGAAAGGCTTCTTTTGTTTGATACCAGAATGAAAACCCATAGATTTGAGAGCGTTTATGGACGTTTTGTAAGTCAAATCGTAACCCAAATCAAGAAAGGCTTTATGGGTCTCTTGGGCAGTCTTTATAGACCCTGTTAATAGCTTGCGACGAACCACAGCTTTACTTTTCTCCGCTACAATAACCGGTCTACCACCTGCTCGACGTTGTCTGTTAGGGAACCACTTATTGCTATACTTGGAAATCACCCCTTTCGATATTCCAAGTTTCTTCTGGATGCTTTCCATAGATGTTTCTTTCGCAAGTAATGCCTTAAGTTCTATTTGAACGGCAGTAGAGAGTGTACGAGTCATAATTATAGGTAGGTATCAGTTGTAATGAAAATGGGAAAGAAAAGTGTAAAAAAGTCGTGAATTTTTGGTACCTGTAAAATCTTTCAGGCACCCCTGCCCTCATTTAACACCCCGCTAAAATTATTTTAATTCTACCTTGTTCAGTCTCCGCAAAAAGTCTGATGCAAGGTTTCTACAGTAATTTGGAAAAAACTGTTCACGTGAGGTCTCCTAGTAAATTCAATCGAATTTAAACTTAGCGCCAATGAAATTGCTTGATAATAGAGGTACTTGTAGAGCAGAGTTTAAGCTTTTGAATGATACCAGTTTGACTTGGGTATCGCTTATTTTCGTCTCAACAGAGCTCAAAATGTCTGAAATCAGCAATTACGTGAACAGTTTTTTCACCCACTGTAGACCATCCACCTTTACTTAATACTTCGAATTTCTCTATTAAATGTCATTTGGCCGCTTCCCTATCAGCTATTTCAGTTCTTCTTCAACTCAAGTTAGCCGTACTAATGCTTCTGGCTCTTTGGCTTCTTCATCCTCGGAGGAATCTATTCGTTCAGTCCTTTCGGTGAGCGCTATCTTAATTAGTTCGGACTCCTCTTCAAGCAGTAACGTATCAAATACCTTTGGCCATAGAACACATTTTGCTCGTTACTTGGGCACAACATCTGATTCCTCAGACTCTCCGGAATTGCAAAGCTCGTCTTCCGAAGGAGAAGTGTTGTACAGGGGCCATCGTCTTCGTCAGCGTAGGGATCGTCGTATTGTGTCTACTGAAAGCGAGGTGGAAGAAATAGAACCATCTAGTTTATCTTCAGCAAGTGATAGTCCTCCTCAACGTAGTCAAGTTCCTCAATCAGCTGCTGGAGTTCCTTTGCCCGTCCCTCTCACATTAGAAGAAATAGGGTCTATCTTGTGTTGGTCTAGACGAGTGTCAAGAGTCATTCCTTCTGACGTGCAGTTATTCGCTTTGATATATGACAAAGATAGTGCTGTTAGGTGAGTAAAGTCTTATGCTACTTTGACTGTTAGATATCTCCATATTCATCCTGTATCTTAACTGAACACACAACATCTAGGTTTCTAATGGAACAGCGAGTACTTTATGATTACAATCGGGATGATATGACTCGAGCTGATATGATTTGCGATGGAGGGGAAAGAATGAAGTTTACCTACAACGTAGATCGTGGCTATATACAGTTGGTGGAAAAATGGTTCGGATGTTTTTCAAATCTACACTAAATCAGGCATTACTCAATGAGTTTTCGACAGAATAAAGAGAAAAAATATGCAATAGATAGCTAAAAATGCATTTTATTATTTGTAAAATTTACAGATTATATGATTGGATATCGGAGCTACAATAACAAAATTAAATCGAATGGTCTATCCGAACCATTTTTCCACTTCGATTCAAGTACGCCTTAATACTTTGTATAGCCACCTTTTGCCTTGATAACAGCTTGAATTCTTGCGGGCATACTATCTATGTACTTGCGACAGTCTTCCTTAGTAAAGGTCGCCCACTGTTCTTCTATTCTTTCCCACAATTCATGTACTCCTTTAGCCTTTGTTGGGTATGCACTCAACTTCAATTTCAAGTGATGCCAGACGTGCTCAATTGGATTTAAATCAGGGGATTGAGGTGGCCAGCTGTAAGTCCAATCGACATCAAAGTTGTTGTTCAGAAACCACTCTTTTGTAACCTTGGCGGTATGTTTTGGGTCCTTATCTTGCTGAAAGTAAGTGGTTTCAGGGTCGAATCCATACCATTCCATGGTGTCCTTTAAAGTACAGTTGGTGGAAAAATGGTCCGGATGTTTTACAACTTTTACGTTTTTTAGGTGTTACTTGATGAATTCTGGGTCAATTAACGTGAAATAAAAAATAATAGAGAGAAAAAACTCTGTTTTAATATGTGTAAAAGTTTCAAAGAATTTTATTGGATATCGGTGTATTAAAATTATTTCAAAAATAGTATGTTCATCCGGACCATTTTTCAGGTACCATAACATTATACTTTAATACTTTGTATATCCACCTTTTGCCTTGATAACTGCTTTGATTCTTGCTGGCATGCTATCTATATACTTCTGACAGTCTTCCTTAGTGAAGGTAGCCCACTGCTCCTCGACTCTTTGCCACAAATCATGCACACCTTTTGCTTTGGTTGGGTAGGCACTAAGCTTCAACTTTAAGTGATGCCAGACATGTTCAATTGGGTTTAGGTCAGGACTTTGTGGTGGCCAACTATATGTCCAATCAGCATCAAACTTGTTGTCCTTAAACCACTGCTTTGTAACCTTGGCAGTATGCTTCGGATCCTTGTCTTGTTGAAAATAGATATCCTCAGTGCTGTAACCATACCATTCTAAAGTATCCTTGAGAGTGGTTTCCAGGATGTGAATGTAGTCCTCCTTCTTCATGGTACCATCAAAAATCTGACAAGCATAACCAGGACCATCGTACGTTATGCAACCCCACATCATAATACTCCCTTTACCATGCCTAACAGTTAAATCAAGATGATGAAATTGAAGTTCATCATCTGGCCGTTTCCAGTAATACCTTACACCATCCGAGCCCCAAACGTTAATTTTTGTTTCATCAGAGAATACCATACGTCTCCAATCGTCAGAGGTCCAAAACTGATGGGCTTTTGCCCAAGCGAGACGCTGTTTCTTATGCTGAGGCTTCAGAAATGGCTTCTTCTTCTTAATGCCCGATTGAAAGTTCATCATCTTTAGGATTTTAAGGCATGCAGAGTAACCAATGTTGTATCCAACACCTTCCAGATACTTATGAACGTCCTTGGCAGTTCTAAACTTACCCAAAACCAGCTGCTTGCGGATGTAACTACGTGCAGTAGTGCTTATAATAGGCTTGCGACCAGGTGCACCACAAGTCAAATCGGGAAAAAACCTCCTTTTATAGTCGCCAATGGTGCTTTTTTTTAGACCTGGAACACGTTTCATGATGGTATAGTACGAGTGACCAGCCTGCAGTAACGACTTGATGTTATTTTGGACGTCTAGAGGTAATGTTCGAACCATGGTTGTTAGGTGAGATGTAAAAAAAGAATGTAGATGAAAGGTGGAACCAGAACTGAAAAAGTGAGTTCTTTTATATTATTGTAGGTGTAACAAAGATAGATACAACTCATTAGTACATATTATGACTCACTCTGACCCATTTAGAAGTAGTAACACAAGTCTTTTTAACGAGATTAGCAAAATTATACCTACCCTGAAAAATGGTCCGGATGGATACCTTCGCTGGGAAATGATTTTGAGGAACCGATATCCAGTAAAATTCCTTCAACTTCTTACACATAATAAAACAACGTTTTTTCTCTCTATCGTTTTTTATTTCACGTTAATTGACCCAGAATTCATCAAGTAACACCTAAAAAACGTAAAAGTTGTAAAACATCCGGACCATTTTTCCACCAACTGTAGTTTCCAAGATATGGATGTAGTCTTCCTTTTTCATTGTTCCATCATAGATTTGACATGCATAACCAGGTCCATCGTAAGTAATACAGCCCCACATCATGACACTTCCATTACCGTGCTTAACAGTGAGGTCAAGGTGATGGAACTGCAACTCATCATCTGGCCTTTTCCAATAGTACTTTACACCATCAGAGCCCCAAACGTTGATTTTTGTTTCGTCTGAGAATATCATACGTCTCCAATCATTCGTAGTCCAATACTGATGAGCTTTGGCCCAAGCTAAACGCTGTTTCTTATGCTGAGCCTTAAGGAAAGGCTTCTTTTTTTTCTTTGCCGACTGAAAGTCCATGGATTTCATCACTTTTAAGCATGCAGAATAGCCAATATCATGCCCAACACCAACCAAGTACCTATGTACATCCTTACCAGTCCTTATATTACCCAAAACAAGCTGCTTTCAAATGTAGCTACGGGTTGTAGCACTGATAACAGACTTGCGACCAGGTGCACCGCCTACGACATCAGGGAAAAACTTCCTTTTATAGTCAGCAATTGTGGTTCTCTTGACTCCAGGAATACGTTGCATGATGGCAGAATACGAATAACCAGCTTGCAACATGGATTTGATATTGTTTTGGGTGTCTATGGGAAGGGCGCGAGGCATTTTGGAGATAATAAAGAGTTATTTTAAAGAGAGAAGGATAAGGTCGAAAAAGGAGACAAACTGTCGTATATTTATACTTTTTTATGACCTGCGGAGTTGCGAAATGTCATCATTACGCATTGTGAGTCATCTTGAATCATTTAGCGTCGCTAAGTTTGTTATTCCGATGAGATTGCATAAAATTAGATGAGGTGGAAAAATGGTTCGGATAGACCTATCAATTTAATTTCACCATTGTAGCTCCGATATCAAATCATATAACCTATAAACCTAACAGATGATAAAGCACAATTTTAGCTATCTGCTGAGTATTTCCTCGGTTTATTTGAATGACAACTCATCGAGTAATGGTTGATTTAGTGTAAAATCGAAAAACATCCGAACCATTTTTCCACTAACTGTATGGCGTTGTCATAAGTATGGTTGTATGTGCGGAAAAAGTCGTGTTTCGGCTCTTAAGGGTTCATTTTTTGAAGGATCAAGACTTCCCTTACATCGTCAGATCCACGTCTTATATTATTGGCTTCAGGGCGCTCCTAAGACACTCATTCATGGCATAACTCATATACATATGCGTACAATTAGCAGTTTGATATCCAACTTTCACCAGATTATGCAGTACGACTTTATTGTTTCAGAGGAAGACTTGGATGACGACTCTGATGACGACGATACGATCGACTTAGAAGCCCTTCCACCAAATGAGCACCATTTACACAATAAGCCTCACAAAATCGGTAAATAGATAGGATTGAAATTGCATGTATATTACCGTCAGTAAGAATGCTCAATTTTAACTGTTTTATGTACATTTAGGAGGATATAACGTAAATGGCGAGCCAATCATTGTTGAAATTGATGAGAGTAAGTTTGGAAAGCGGAAGTACCACAATGGTCATCGTGTTGAAGGCGTGTGGGTGGTTGGTGGTGTCGAAAGAACTGAGGAAAGGCGTGTATTTTTGGTTTCTGTTCCAGACAGAACAACAGAGACTATGCGTGCAATTATACGTCGCTATGTAAACAGAGGTTCCATCATTTGCACAGACTATTGGAGATCTTACTTATGTATTCCTGGTCTACGTCGTAATTTCATCCATAATCGAGTTAATCATTCTGAAGGCTATATTGCAGAGGATGGCACACATACAAATACTATAGAAGGTATTCACATTCAAAGAAGAAGTCTTAATACAGAATGTTGTACTGATCCTTGACGTTTTCAATTGACAGGTACCTGGTTTGGTATAAAGTTGCGTTGCCGTCCTAGAGAGCGTACAAAAAGAAGCATGCCATGGGTCTTGTTAGAGTTTACCTGGAGACGCAAATATGCTAGTGACCTTTGGGGTGGTTTTTTGAAATCACTTCGAGAAGTTGAATATGATCGTCGCCAGAGAGATCGTCCATTTCTTACTGAATTAATAGTGGAGGAAGACGAAGACGGAAATGAAAATGAAGTTGACGAGACCATAAATTTGCATTTGGATTAGCACGTTTGTGTACAATAAATCTTAACTGAATAATAAACCTTTGTCTGTTGTCTTTAACGCGATTAAAGATTATCAATGTCCTAAAGTATAGCAATTATTGCGTGATATTTTACACTTGATGCTGAGCATATAATACTTTCTTCTACATCCACCCAGAAACACACTAAAAACAAAGTGATTTCAAGAAGGAACGTTCTGTAACAAGAAATCAATAGAAAATAAACGAACCACATCATTTTCGCGAATGCAACTACTTCAATCGTATTGGAACAACGCTGATATTTAGTTTACAGCTAAAACCATCAAAAACTGAAGAATGCAGCGGTAAATTTCCGTCATTCGAACTGTGACGAGTACAACAAGAAAATTTGAATAATTTGAGGACATTTTCGTCTAAAGCCAGCGAACTAACCATCGAAAATCAGTGATATGGTATGCATTCGAATTAGAAAAACCAGGAGAATCCAAAAAATTATGGTTACACAAATATTCAATCTCCGAAATTTCCTAAAAAGGAGATTTCGGATTTGTGTTCAGGAGCGAATTTTAGGCGGTGGCCATAAAATGCCAGAGCTCCGAAGATGATGCGGAGGTGTGCAGAGTTCCAAGATTGGTCAGGAAATAATCGACGATGCTACTGAGAATGCGTCCCTGTCGAATATCAGAGTAGGTGGGTATACCACGGGCCAAATGGTTATTCAGAATTATCAGGTCATGTTGTTCACAGTAATCAAGCAGCACGTCACCACGGTTGTTTGTGATGGAATCACCTGAGAAAGCACCAATGCGGGCATTGAGATCACCACAGATAATGGTATCTTCTAGCAGAGGTAGAGATTCAAGGAGAGTGGAAACTTCAGCGTTACGTACGTTGGCTTGATCAGGAGGAATATATAAACACAGTAAACGAAGAGAGCCTAATTGGATAGCTAAGGTGTATTCGTTGCGAATAGGGATTTGGTATACTGGTAAAGAACAATGGGGATTCACAAGGCAGGTTACTCCACGAGAGCCACGGTATTCCCCTGCCACAGGAATACCAGGTAGGTGAAATTGCTGCCAATGTGTTGGAAGTCGACAAGGAGGGAGAAGCCAGGTCTCTGTGATGAAGATAACTGTAAAGTTTTGGCAATGTTGTAGTAGATCATCAACAGAGCTTTGCTGCAATCCACGAGCGTTCCACAGTCCAATTGTTATCATCTTTTGTTGTCGTTGGGGCTGTTGAGAGAGGAGAGAGGAGGTGGCGGGGAAGGAGATGGGGCGGGAGGGTTGTTGGGGGGTATCAGGTGGTGTGGTATCCGATGAGTTATAATGGTCATTGACAACTATGTCAACAACCATTATAATCTCATGTCAATGTCGCCGCCTTCAGGTAGTCTGAAGGCAGCTCCAGGATCATCACGGTGACGGGGAGTGCGGCTAGGGCCAAGTTCAGCGATCAAATCGGAGAGGTCGTCATTGCTAATCCAGCCTTCTTCAATGAAGTAGCGAGCAACTGGGATCATAGGGCGGTTGGAGACATGGAGGAACGTCAAGGTGCGGATACAACGGCTATGGTTAATTTCCATAGCGGCACCTTCACGGTCAGCAGCTGTCATGGTAGCAAACTTGGGATCAGTGGGGTCGAAACCGCCAGGGATGGGCTTAACATTGGCTTTAGCCAAGGTGGCAAGGAGTTGGTCATGATACTGGGCATGAATAAGGAGGCCAAAGACATTGCGCGCAGGGAAAATGATATCCAAGATACGGCCAACTTCGACACCGATGGCGCGAAGATTGCCACGAATCTGGATGTAGTTATAGCGGCGGGAGCGGTGGAAATAGAGGTATTTGAAGCCCTTAGGGCCTTCGGGGAGCAGGTTGAAGCCACGAGAGATGGCAGCCACTTTCTGTGGTGTAGGGAGACGGGGACGGCGAGGGGCGCGTGTAGCAATTTGAGCCCAATTGATTGGGCTATCAGTGGTGTGGGGAGCAGGGGCGGAGTGCTGGAGAATTTGGGGGGTAACGGCGGCGGAGGGGGGAGCAGAGGAGCGGAGTAATTGAGCGCGTAGCTTCTGGTTTTCTTCTTCCAGGGTCGTAACCTTGGACTGAAGTTCCCCATTTACTTTTTCAAGTTGAGCTAAACGCTCGAGGAGGGCAGCATGTTGTTGAAGCTGGGCTTCAGCGGCAGTCATACGAGCATTTTGCTCAGCGAAGGCTTTTGAATGGCAGCGAGGTCCATTGGGGCGGTCATGTTGACTGTACAGGAGATGTTGGATTTTGCAATTGACAATGGCAAATTGCAAATGGTAAGATCTTGCGGGTTCTGTTGGAAACTGGAGTATATACTAGTAGATGGGGTACTAATCAGACTACTATATACTTTGCTTGCTGTTGCTTATCCTAGTTGTCGAGTATTATCGTCTTTTTACTATTGTTGTTGTTCACGTGACTTGTCAGATGTAACGGTGAATTTAAATAAAAAGATTGTAAACCGAAAGAAAGGTGCCTAGCTAGCTCAGACTAAAGTTTTTGTTTTATTAAGATTAACGCATGGCGATCTCGAGATCTTAAAACTGCAATCTTATAAATGGACGGTGGGATTACTTGAAACTAAAAAACTAACTATAGGACTTCGTAAAAGTTAGAAAAGTGCAAGGAAAAGAAAAGAGAATCATTGTTAAATCTTCTAATCGCTTCATGACCATGACTTCCCTTCCATCGTGCACTTTCAGGGTTTTAGCAGTGGAGGGTAAGACAGAGGGTACAATTCACAGATTAGAGATCGAACGGCTCATGAAAGTCATCGAGTAAGTCGATAGATGGGACAGCAGGAGGATTTAAGTGAAGCCAGACAGCTCCAGGATCGGGATCAGTTGAGTAATCCCCTTCAGGATTACAAAATGTGTCATAGGTCCACAATAATCGGCAGAGGGTAACCCAATAGGAGGGACATGTGGCGGAAGCTGAGGTGGGAAGGTCATTTAGGGCGTGGTCGACACGAGTGAGGTTAGTTTCCATTGGTGCAAGTGGAAGGTTGAGCCATGTGTCAAAAGAGATCTTGGGACAATCTGTTGTGAGATGACGACGGGAGGTATGATCAAGCCCACATGGGCAAGATTTGGGTTTACCAGGAATCCATCCCATACGCCAACGAACGAGACGGCTGCGATCAGAACGAGAAGCTGGTAGGTACATAACAGGGTCGATACCCAAAGCAGGACGGCATGCTTTAATTAACTTTTTGTCAGTTGATTGAAGAAAGGCATGGAAACATTGTTGACGGTAATTGTGGAGCCACTTGTTGAGTTGAGCTCTGGTGCTGGAAAGTAGGGTATCAGGCATAGCCCTCATGAGAGGGAAGTTACGCAAAAGTTGCAATGAGGATGGGAGCAATGCCAATATAGGGACACCGATCTGATATAAAAGATATAAAAATTCTAAGCTCAGTGATACTAGTCCCGCGTCACAGAGCCAATCTATGTTGGAGAAACAGTCGCTCAAAGATTGACCAAATATGGTATACGTAGTTTGAGTTTCCAAGTTTTTGGTGATGAACATCTTTAGTGTAGTGGTTAAGAACACTGCCAGCGAAGCTGGAAACCGGTGTTCGACACCTGCTCAATTCTTTTATTTTATACTATTTGCGTGAGACGTTTCCAACTTACCTTTTTTGTAATTGTCGCTATATTAGTTATACATCGCCTGTAGCCAATCCAAACTCTATTTAATGAGTCGCTAATATCTACAGAACCATATGAGACATGAAATTAATCACCAAAGTGGAGTAGCAGGCAAACTATTCTAATACTTTATTTTTATTAATCAGAAAAGTTATCTGTTTCGATATTATTTGATCTGTGCAAAATAAAAGGGGGATTTTCTTCATCGACTTCTTCACTACCCTCATTATCGCTTTCATCAGTTTCTTCTAATGCTTCTTCCAAGGAAATAACTTCTGTTATAAAGGGCGCATCTCTTTGCCTACGGTCAAATTCTACTTCACGGAGACATTTGAGCATGCCGCCCCAGAGATCAGCGTTGTACTTACGTCTCCAGATAAACTCTAAGAGGACCCAAGGCATGTTTCGTCGAGTTCTCATGCGTGGGAAGCATCTGCACTTGATCCCATACCAAGTACCTAGAGGGAAAGAGATTGTTATATAACTTTGTCAATACACTTGTTCTACTTGGAAGTCAACAACGATAGTGTACTCGAACTTTTACCTTCAATTGTATTGGTATGGGTACCTTCGTCGTTAACGAAGCCCTCCTCATGATTCACACGTCGATGTTGTAAGTTTCGATCCATTTCACTAATACCAAGATATGCTCGCCAGAAATCCGTATGAATGATACTACCTCGGTTAATGTATCGGCGGATAACCCTTCCAATTGTTTCCGAGTTTCGATTTGGTACCGTGACCAAGAAAACACGCCTTTCAGAGGTTCGCTCCACACCACCAACAACCCAGACGCCCTCAACCCGGTGGCCTCGATGGTACTTTCTCTTTCCGAACTTACTCTCATCAATTTCTACGATGATTGGGTTCCCATCACGGTCGTAACCTCCTACCGTATACCAGTATACAATAAGTAAATGTTAATAACCCAATATACTGTAAAGATGAAGTTCACGTGTTTGACAGCTTACCAATCTTGTTTGGATGATTGTGAAGATGACGTTCCTGGGGAGGCAAGGCTTCCAAATCGATGGCATCATCCTCGGCTGGGTCCTCATCTAAGTCATCGTCTTGACGAATGAAGTCGTACTGCATTAACCGATGGAAACTATCCACAACGCTCTTCACGGTATCATGGTGAGCGCCAGTAAAGAGACAAATGGAAGCTTTTGAAGCACCACCTAACCAGAAGTAAAGGATTTGCAGCTGTATTTCTAGAGCAATCTTGTTTTCGGAGAAAAACGACCCATGAAGAACACTAGTTCTCGATTTATTACAGCATCCGTATTTGTGGCAACGCCAAACGTATCCACGATCTGCGTTGTATGTCAAAGTCATTCGATTATTGTTGACACAATACATGGGATGCTCATAGTCGTACAAAATGCGATTGCGCATCAAAAACCTATAAGCATTGAGCCCACGTACAGTAAACAAAAAGGTCAATATTTTTAAGATACTGTACATACAGTACAATTAGCATACTATATTACTTACTTGACAGCACTATCGTAATCATGAGCTCGCTCCATTAGTTGACTAATGGTGATCATGCGACGTTGAACCTTGCGTGACCAAAGCTCGATTGTATCAATCTCTGAAAGACTTATAGGTCTGGGTAACGGGACTCCAGCGGCCGTAGTAATCATCTCGTCCAAGTTGCTGGCTGTAGACTCGCCTTCTGATTCAATCTCTTCAGCAATTGAAGTTGACGAGTGCTCACTGTCTTCGTCTGATAACATGAATGACGAAGCAGAATCAGAATCAGATGAGATACTGATAACTGTTCTCATCGAAACGTCGTCTTGTCCCATGCCGCTGGTCTGAAAGGAGACAGTAGCTTGAACATTCGTTACACTGGTGGTTGCGCTGCTACGGGTAATGCGGCGGAAGTTGTTGTTGCTGGACATACTGTTGTTATGTTAAAATGACTAAATTTGCCGAAATATACCGTGCATTCAGTCGAAAATATACATGTACACGATATTGTCTATTGTTGATATACCGTACCTTTAAAGATAATTATATTAAGCGAGGTGTCTCGATAATAGAAACTGAATAGAGTACTTCTACGATCAAAAGTGCAGTAAAACACAAAAAGAATCATTCAGTTAGCTTATATATTCGACGATTTATAAACGACTGAAGTTAGCTATGTACTTACAGTAAAGTGCGTTGGAAAGAAAAAGAAAACTGAACATTCAAAGAAAAACTTTTTCTTTATTGCTCGTGGCTAGTTGTTGTGACTTTTTTTCGTCTTATATGCTTTGAAAAAAAGATGCCCCCACCAGGATTTGAACCCGGACCAAAAGTAACGGATGCAGCGTTACTAACGACTGCACCACGATGAAACAATTTTGTCATTAATTACGTTAGAACTATTTTTGGGGAAATTTTGCATTTTTGCGACTTTAAACAGCGATTTCTCCAACATAGATTGGCTCTGTGACGCGGGACTAGTATCACTGAGCTTAGAATTTTTATATCTTTTATATCAGATCGGTGTCCCTATATTGGCATTTGGCCATGAGGATGTAATTGGTAACGAAGCTGAAAGTAGTGTCAAAAGGCTATCAGCAGGGAGATATTGGGATCGATGGATGTATTTGGCACGAAGAGCGTCAGCTCGGAAGCGCATGTCAGGCAGGTTAACAAGATGTTTAAAAACTGTGGTTGAGGCTGCCCGATGACCACCAAAGATCATTCGAAGACAAGAATCTTGAGTTTTTTCGAGGGCTTTGTAATCGATTTTTTTCAATTGAGTAATGGCAATGCCATATTCCATTTTGGGCCGGATGAAGGTGGCATAAAGTTTAGTAGAGAGCAAGAGATCAAAGCCGGATCGATTGGCACCAATTGCATTGAGCTGTGACATTTGCATAAAAGTACCTGGTTTGCTTTTATCGACGACTGCGGAGGGGCATATGCCATTACGACGGAAAGGCACGCCTAAATAGACGAATTCATCCACAATGGGAATGTCAACACCATAAAGGGAAAAGGAAGAAGGACAATTAGCAGGCTTGATGACAGCACATTTCGTGGGGGACCAGCGGTAGCCCAAGCTCAAAGAATGGGAGGCAGCCAAGCGCAACATGGAAGTGACTTCGGTGGGAGTACCAATAATGGCAACATCGTCTGCATAAAGTAGGCAGTTGATGGCCGTTGTTGTAGGAATGGCAGTTGAGGAAGGTGGATCCATGAGCCACGGCATGGGTAAAGCCGTTGAAGGGGATGTTGATTGCACAGTTGGTGTATGGGGACCGGCAAGCCTAGCTAGCTCAATCGGTAGAGCGTGAGACTCTTAATCTCAAGGTTGGGGGTTCGAGCCCCCCGTTGGGCTTTCTTTTTGCTGATTGTACTTACAGTATTGACAAAAGAAGATAACTTTGTCGTGCACGAAGCTACGATAAGACTAATACCACAAAGGTAGTACTGTATTATTGTCAGAAGTGGCTGTCGTATTTGAGGGTAGATGATATACAAATATTAAAGATATAATTCACTTTATGAAGGATAAAGATGAATTATACAATATTGCAAACCAGAAATAATTAGAAACTACATAAACTCTAATATATGAGTACCGTGAATTAAGTGTTGTGTTTAGTTGACAGCATCATATGAGATGTGGAGAACTCGTATACAAATTATACAAGATCCTCACACCTCATTACTGCTGAAATAATATAAAGTAGAGTAGGAAACGAATATAGAATAAGTGATGATTCTTATACGAGATTAGCTACCTCGTATAAGGCTGAACAGGTTGTCATTTAGGATATATAGTTTACTTATTTTGCTATAATACGTTACTATATGACATAGGATATATAGTAGAATTAATATATGGACATGCAGGATGTATTGATTCAACACCAAGGTATAATAGGTTATAAGTACTATTCTCTGCCTTCGGCATAAAGAATGATTACAAGATAATAGGTTGTGATCATCCTTTACAATAACTGTTCACTCAACTCAAACACCACGCACGAATACTATTTTCCTAATTAATACTATTTTCCTGCAAGCAGTGCTACATAATGGTTAGCACGGGAAAATAGGTTAGTTGCATGATCACTAGATCAAGCCATGGATACGTTTACAAGTCCACCCGCTCCGGGTAGATGCGTAATCTCCTCAAGGGAGAATTCTATTCTTTTACGGTTCAGAAGACGTACGTCTTCTTTGAGTAGAATAACTCAGCTGCCAGTTTCTAGGTTCCGCAATATGAAGAAGATATTTAAATTTTTGCAGTAGATATTTTTCTTCTTTTTGAACTTGACTTGATTCAAAATAAAACGTACTAGTTTGATCTCGTTAACTTTTTATTGTTTTAACTAAGTGATATTTAACTCCACAAGTCGTCAAATACCACAATTTTTTTAACGAAGAACCTTACTGTATCCAAAATGTCTACTGCAAGCAACTACGAACCTTCTTCTCCTTCTCCTGCCGACCTCTTCGGTTACGACAGCTCTCTGTCCGAAGACACAGAGATGCATGATGCTGCTGTTCTTTCTGCCCCTTCTGCTCCCACTGTTTCTGGTGTTGGATCGTCCCAACAGACGGTTCATAAAACCATGGGACATGCAGAAAGCATGCACCCTTCTACTTCTGCAATTAATTTTGCATATAATGATGTTGGCAATGAAACTAATTCGCATCATAATAACAATAGCATTAACATTAATGCCCCTGAGTTGGATGGTCATAATTTGACTATCATTTCAAACGATGTCTTGATCGCACGGTATAAGACTCAAATCAACCAGTTGCACTTAAAGTGTTCAACGACTTCTGATGCCTCCGAAGTCCAGAACATGCGCAACACCATCAATGAGCTTCGTCAATTGATGGAGGATTTGATTAACGAGGGTAAGCCACCTCATAAAAATTTTTCAAACCACGGCACTGCGCAATCAAAGTATGCGCACCCGCACATTCCTCTCAGGGAAATTCCTCTGTTTCAGTTGGTAGACGACGCGCCTGAGGTTAAAACCGAAGGTAGGATCTCGTACGAGAACGCTGAGTCATTCACTACGGCCTTTGAAACAATTTTACAAAGCCATGATTGTGATCTGAATGCATGCTGGCGCAAGTATTTAGTATCGTCATTCTTGGTTAGTAAAAATAGCATTTACAGCCGTTGGTATGAAACCAATATCAACCCCAGGCCTGCAAAGACGAACTGGTCAAGCATTAAAGAAGCCATCATTGAGCGCTTTGGGTACCTTTCAACACCCAGTAACAAAATAGAAAATTTTGTTACGATGCGCCAGTCGAAAACTGAGCTTCTGCGCGACTATGTGGATCGCTATAGACAAGCCATTCACCGTCTTCCTGGCGCCCCTCTCCCCAACTCTGTTGTTGCTGTTGCTTTGTTCGTCGAGTCTCTTTTGCCTATGACGAAAAAAGAGGTTAAAAAATCGTTGAAGAAACACAACGATAAGGGCCCCAAAGCGACTTATTACCCTGATACGCTAGAGGACGTATATAAACACATTGAAGTTTATTACGGTCCTATTCAGGAAGCCCTTTACCATGCCTTGGCTACCGACGTTTCGCCAAAAAAGAAAGTTGAGACGAGCCATAGTGGCATTAAAAGAAAACAAACCGGTTCTGAAAACGATTTTCAGAAAAAACAACGTCCCGCTCCCGCTAATGGTAAAAACCTTTGCAATTATTGCAAAAAGGAGGCATTCTCCTACGAGCACTTAAAACGTTGCATCGATTATTTGCACAGTGATAAATATAAACAGTATTTGATCAAGCAAAACGATCGCCGTCATAACAAGGTACAGTTACATGTTTCAGAAAAGAACAATGAAAACTTTAACCTTAATGAAAATGGAACTGATAAGATTAATATCTTCTATAGTAATCTCGAAAATGAAATTGCTGAAGGCTTTGCCAGTGAAATTCTCACTGATAATAAGTTTAATTCTACGTTTATCATTCTAAATTCAAACCCTTGCCATCAGATGATAACATTAAAAATAAAAATTATCTGTTTGCTAAGGACAAAAACCAAAATATTGTCTGCTTTCATGTTGCTGACTTGACAGAAAAAGAGGTTCAGAACATGACACCTTATTCTCCTGCTATTACCATCAACAATGAACAATTAATTGGTATGCTCGATACAGGTGCTCAAAAATCAATAATCAATGAAAACTTCGATTTTGCAGATAAATCTATATTTGACAAATTAATTCCTACAAAGGGTAAGATTACATATGTGGGCAAAAACGTTTCGTCTGAACGTAAAGGAGAAACGCAACCACTCGAAGTCAAATATAGAGGTAAGCCCGGATTTCTCCATTCCTTTGAGGTTATGGAAATGCCTGAAAACATGAGCAAATTACCGGTACTCTTGGGAAGAGATATAATTCCTAAACTTGGTATCAGAATAGAAAATATTGCTTTTTCTTTCGAAGACAGAGAAGAACTTATTTTCGAAGATTCCGTTAACCACGAGGTTTATATTCCAAATGTTAGCAAATCATGTTCTGAACAAGAGTATGAAGATTTCATGAAGGTACTTCAGCCGTATATTAAGGCGAATGCAGAAATCAATCTTCACAATTTATGTCCGATTCCTGAGGCAATCGTACATTTGAAAACAGCTCCTAATGCAGTGGCTTACACTAGACAGTACCCTGTCGCTTATGCTCTTCAACCTGTTGTAAGAGAACAAATTCAAAAATGGGCAGATGATAGAACTATTGAACCTGCTAAACCATCCGGTTTTCAATAGTCCTCTGACCATCGCACCTAAGGGTTCCCCCGACCCTTCAGGTAAACAAAAATGGAGAATTTGTTTGGATACAAGACGTATTAACAATCTCTTGGAAGACGTATCAAACGTCAACACACCTCTCATCGATGACATTTATCATGAGATGCGCGAGTCAAAGATTTACAGTGTCTTTGATATTTCTGGTGCTTTCCACAGATTGGAAATTGCTAAAGAAGATCGCCACAAATTAACATTTACTTTTGAAGGCAAAAGCTGGCAATTTAGAGGTGCTTGCTTTGGCTTGAAATCCCTTTCTGGTATATTTCAGAATGTTATGGAAACAATATTCCAGGATATGAAACAATTTGTATGTATATACATTGATGATTTGGTTGTACATTCAAAGGATTTACCATCTCATTTGGAACACTGCAAACGTGTTATTGAGGCATTGACAAAAAACAATATGCCTATCAATGTTGAAAAAACTCATTTTGCTCGGAACTCTGTGTATTTACTTGGCTTCTGTATTTCAGAGCAAGGAAAATCCATTGATCCTCGTCGTTTGACAAACATCGACGATTGGCCAAAACCAATGACAGCAAAAGCCATGATGAAATTTTGTGGTTGGGTGTCATACGTTCGTGCTCATTTACCACAAGCTAGCGCATTGACGGCTCCGCTTGATCACTTACGTTACAGCACTAAGAAAACGCTGGTATGGACCCCTGAGATGCATCAACATTACGATAGCATCATCAAAATTATAAAAGAAAACCTTGTCTTAAGTCATCCCGATTTGAATCATGAATTCAGTTTGGCTGTAGACGCTAGTGCGTATTCAATTGGTGCTTGTTTGTTCCAAGAATATGTCGATAAAGAAAAGGGTACAAGAACAATCAAATATATTGCTTTTGCATCCAAGGCTTTGTCTAAGAGCCAACGCAATTACAGTGTGACCCGAAAAGAACTTTTGGCATTGACCACTGGATTGACAAAATTCTATAAATTTCTGCATGGATCGAAACCATTCACATGTTATACGGATCACAGAAGTTTATCATATCTTTTTACTACCAAACACCTGTCCATGATGATGATGCGTTACATGGAAGTGATTCTCTCCTTTCCAAATATGAAAGTTGTCTGGATTCCTGGCGTCGAAAATGTAATGAGCGATAAATTGTCTCGTATGTTTCCCCAGGAACAGGATCGTGTTCTCTTTGAAAAAGATGAGAAAGCTTTGTTTCCTGAATTATTTCAGCAAAACCGTAATCAAAAGGCCAAAGCTCTCAAGAAAAAGAAGAGTGGCAATAAAATCATAAAGACAAACAAAGACAAGTTCATTGAAGAAAATGAACTAATCAACATTGAAAGAATTCCCAACTTTCAAAACTTTTATTGTCATATCGGCAATAATGATAACGAAGTCGAATCTAACGAATTAGTTGATGATGACTTACCTCTCGCGAATAATAGCGTTCGCATCAAACAATGGTCAATCCGCACCATCCATGATACGTTGGATGAACAACTCAATTACTTGTGTGATGTGGATGAAAACATTCAAATCAACTATGTCCAAAATATGGATGACAGTTACATCATTCCTCCTGAGGACGATCGCTCTGATATTTTGAAAAGAGCACATGAATTCGGTCACTTTGGTGCTGAAGCCATTGTTAAGCGTATACGACAAGATGAAGGTATGCACTGGCCCAATATCATGAAAGACGCACTTGAAATTGTCAAACAATGTTCTACGTGTCAAAAATTCGTCATTTCCAAGCGTGGATATAACCCTTTGAAACCATTATACTGTTATACTCCAGGTTGGCATTATCAAATGGATTTGTGTGGACCTTTCCCCTGCACTTCCAAAAATAATACATACATCTTGGTTTTACTTGATGTAGCTACTCGTTTTGTGATTCTTCGTCCTATTATTGACAAGTCTGCTAAAACGGTTGCGAGTGAACTCGTATCAATCTTTTCCCTTATCGGTTATCCTCGTATCATCAATTCTGATCGTGGTGCTGAATGGAAAAACCAAATTTTGGACCTACTTTGTGAAGCCATGAAAATTGATAAGCGTCTAAGCACGGCTTATTATGCTCAAAGTAATGGTGGCGCTGAACGTGCTGTCCAAAATACAAAGAAATTGTTATCCAAATTGATCCTAGGTAACTCTGAGGATAATTGGGATATGTTAATCAATTCCGTACAATTGATGCTCAATTGTAAAATTTCCAAGCGTTTACAAACCAGTCCATTTTGTCTGATGTTTGCGCGTAAAATGACAAATGAATATCCTCTTTATAATGACCCCAAAGATGACATTGAGCCGATGAGTATTGACGAATTACTCAAACGCATCGAATATATGTCTGACATTGTCCTTCCTGCCATCAAGGAACGCACTGAGGTCTATAACAAAATGATGAAAGAGCAGTTCGATAAGAAACATCGTCTGGTTGACTTTCCTGTGGGTAGCTTTGTGGTTGTCCGCAAGAAGGGTATTCAAAAATCACTCGCTCCTGTCTACGAAGGTCCATATGAAGTCGTTCGTAAGACAGACCATGGTAATTACACCCTTCGTGATGAAATTGGCCTGTTATTGCCACGCGAATTTACACCATCCGAGTTAAAACTGGTATCTCAAGATGCAGTTGTCTCATCAGAGGAAGTGTATGAATTCGATGCCATTGTTGGTCATCGTGGTGCACCCGGTAAAAGAGAATATAAAGTACGTTGGAAAAACTACACTGCTGCCGACGACAGTTGGATTACTGCAGATATGTTCACAGATCCTCAAGCCATTATCAACTATTGGCGACGTTTGAAGGGTAGTGTGCCTAAACAGGATGCTGCTCAATTGAACAAACTCACGACTGAGGAATCTGAAATTCCCTTCGATGTGATGGACAAAGGTCATATGTTGACGCAGATCGAAGAGATTGCTGATTCTACTGACATCTCCAGTTCCTCATCTCCAAATTCCAAACCGAAACGTACTTCGCAAAGGACTTCACCACGAACTAAGGCGGTACAAAATAGTCCAGGTCATAAAGCGTTTAATCGTAAATCTAAGGGTAACTCGAACCATAATTATACTCCTGCTACGGACAAAACTAGATTTCGCAAGTAGATGTTGACAAATCGTCTATTGCATTTCGATTATTTTCTTTCCGTTTCTTTTGGAAAAGGAAAAGAAAATCAAATACACAATTTTTTTTTTTTTTTTGGTATCCTCATTTGCACTTGTCACACGAATGACACTTTGCATTTGTTGATGACGACACAAATCAGACAAACCATACCATCTACCTCAACTCCTTATGATCGACGTTGTTGTACCTAAATCCGCCAACACCCGTCTAGGGGGGGGCAATGTCGTATTTGAGGGTAGATGATATACAAATATTAAAGATATAATTCACTTTATGAAGGATAAAGATGAATTATACAATATTGCAAACCAGAAATAATTAGAAACTACATAAACTCTAATATATGAGTACCGTGAATTAAGTGTTGTGTTTAGTTGACAGCATCATATGAGATGTGGAGAACTCGTATACAAATTATACAAGATCCTCACACCTCATTACTGCTGAAATAATATAAAGTAGAGTAGGAAACGAATATAGAATAAGTGATGATTCTTATACGAGATTAGCTACCTCGTATAAGGCTGAACAGGTTGTCATTTAGGATATATAGTTTACTTATTTTGCTATAATACGTTACTATATGACATAGGATATATAGTAGAATTAATATATGGACATGCAGGATGTATTGATTCAACACCAAGGTATAATAGGTTATAAGTACTATTCTCTGCCTGAATACAGTTCGGTAGGAACGACGCAGTCGTTCCTGGCGAACTGTATACATTGTATACATACCAATATATGTATCCAGAGTCCTTAAAACTTTGTCTACATACAATCTAGCATATTCTTTACACTTCGGAGAGACTTTATAGTATTCTATACTGCGCATATTATACATTATGTTTATAAAAAAAAGTACCTCGACGGCCGTCGAACAACTTATAATTCAAGATACAGGGTATCCATTGGACTTTTACAAAATGATTCATGATCCTAAAATGTGCGCGAAGATGACTGAACAAAAATATTTAGTCGTTCCCGCCGATTTTTTTACATGTATACAATGTATACATTATGTATATACTATGTATACATAAAAAAGTAGATCGACGGCCGTCGAACAACTTATAACTGAGGATATAGTGGTGCTATATGAACTCTGTAAAGTGATTTGCACTCGCAAAAGACGCGCGAACAATGCTAAATAGAAATCGTGAGTGATTCCCGTCACTTTTAATACGTGTATACACCATGTATACACTATGTATACACTATGTACTGTATACATAAAAAAGTACTTCGACGGCCGTCGATGAACTTATAACTCACGATAAATTGTGTCTATTTGAGTTGT
>NW_026515745.1:0-164816 GCF_025528875.1 Mycotypha africana | reverse complement strand
TTCTAACGACAGTGTATGGACCATCATACAGTGCAGAAAGCTTGTTACTACGTTGAGGCAATCTGATCATAACATGAGTACCAGCAGGAATATCCACTATTTTATGGCTTGAATTGTAATATTCATTGATCTTTTCATTCAACTGCTTTGTACGTTCAACTATAGCGGGAAAAACCATTTTTTCCATTTTTTCAATTTGATCTTCAAGTTCTTTAATTGTAGTAGTTTCTTGGAGGACAGGGTATCTATCCTCATCAGCGTAGTTATCAGGTAGGTTAACTCTTCGAGCAAACATCAATGAGAAAGGAGCACTCATTGATTTCTTTTTAATTTGTCTATTAGCGCAAAGCTGTACTAATGGTAAATATAAATCCCAATCACGAGAATTACCATCAATCATTTTTCTCAAAGTGTTTGAATGATTTTACAGTATGCTTCAACATGACCATTAGATTGAGCATACATAGCTGTATTGTAATTCTTTTTGATGTGTAAATGATGACATATTTCATTCATTAACTTGTTCTTAAATTCTGTACCATTATCAGAACTAATTATTCTTGGTAAACCATAATCAGCAAATATTTTTACACAGGTTTTGGCAACTGTATCTGAATGCTTATTCTTCAATGGGCGAACAATTACATACTTTGTACACATGCATACAACAATTAGAATATAGAGATAGCCATCAGAGCTTTGATTGAAGGGACCTACAAGATCCATACTGATATGGTCAAAAGGTCTTGCACTGACAATGTTCGTTATGGGATGATATCCTCGACGAACAATATTGTGCTTTTGACATTGTGTACAGGCTTCACATACAGTTTTAGCATCTTCATAAATATTATTCCAATGTAGTTGTTGGTCATGTAAGTCTCTCACCATTGCAACATGTGAGGCATGTCCGAGATTATGCATGTCAATCAATAATTGTTTTCTCTCCTCCTCAGGTGGAGTTATATATTCTACAGGTATGCTTTTGTTCTCTACTAATTTGGTAGCTAATACGTTCAATTTTTTATCTTCATTATACTTTTTACGCTTTACTAATGTTTTCTGTAGAACCCTATTCTCCCCCAGCTTGCGTTCACTCTCTGAAAGAGGTGGATACAAGCGGCTTAAAAGGTCAGCCAAACGATTCATAAAACCAGGAATATGAACAACAGAAAAGTCGTATTCCATTAATGTTTCAATCCATCCAAGTAACATTGGATTAAGAATTTTCTGGGTGTGGAGATAGGTAAGACTTTTATGGTCCGTGTATAAGGTGAATTGACGGCCAAAGAGATATTCACGGAATTTCTTTAAAGCGAAAATAACCGCATATAATTCTCTTCTAGTTGTACTCCAATTACATTGAGAGGGTTGTAATGATTGAGACACAAAATTGATATACAAATCACGGTCTTTATCATCTTTTTGGAAGAGTACAGCAGAAACACCGTACTGTGAAGCATCAGTTGCAACAAAGAAGGGTTTAGACATTCTCGGATGATGTAAAACAACACGCGACTTTAGGATGGCTTTAATAGAATTAAATGCTTTCTCTTGGGTAGAGTCCCAAAGCTTTTCAATGTTGCCTTTATGACTAAGCCGAGTAAGTGGTTTGCTCACATCAGAGATCATTGGTATATAAGCACGAAAGTAATTGACCAGTCCTAAAAATGACTGAATTTGTCGACCAGTCTTAGGTCTGGGCCATGTTTGAACGTTGGTGATCTTATTATCGTCAACATGAGTGCCAGTTGCATCAACGACATGACCCAAAAGTCGAACAGAGTGTTGGAAAAAACTACATTTATCAATGTTGATAATCAGATTGGCAGATGTTAATCTGTCGATGACGTTTTTAACGTCTGTTACATGTTGCTCTAGCGAAGTGCTTGCAACAACACAATCGTCAACAAAGTTCTGTACATAAGGCATGTCTTCAAACAAACCAGCCAGAACCTTCTGAAATTGAGAGGTTAAAAACTTTAAGCCGAAACAGGCCTTAATAAACATATACTGGTTGCCGTCCAGATGTGTAAAGGACAACTTATGTTGGTCTTCTTTAGCTACTTCAAAACGATGATAGGCACTAGTCAAATCAATTGTAGTGAAGTATTTTTATAGGCCAGATTACGAAATATATCTCCAACTAATGGGACAGGATAATTAAACGTGGGAGGTAAAATACGATTCAAGAGACGTACATCTAGGCAAACACGATAACCAGTAATTTCACCAGTTTTTGATTTCTTCGGAACAGTCAGCAATGGACTATTAAATGAAGTATTCCTCCGGCACTTTACTATAGTACCAGTTTTTAGCCAAAGTTGTACTTGTTCATCAATAACAGGACGTAAAGCATGTGGAATAGGATATTGACGACGGTATGCCGTGGCGCCAGGGGTAGTTGGCAAATAAACAATTGATTCCCTCAAGGGACAGGAAGATGTTTCAGGGATAGCTTTGTTGGCACTTAATGAAGGTTCAAGGTACTCCATGAATTTTCGCATCTGCTCGGGTGTGCCAGCAGGGGATGCATCCGGCTCATGTTTTATGGCCGTTTCATGATTCAGGTTATCAAAATCTTCACTCCTCTCAAGTTTATAAGCAACTCCATGTAATGTTATATTTAGTTTGACCAGTATATCAGTGCCAAGAAGGACATCAAAGTCAAAATCTTTGTTTAGTTTTATAATTTCAAATTCGTGTTGAAATTGGATACCATTAATGTATTGTACAGTTAAAGGAATAGTTTTACCAATACGAGGAATTGAATTATTGTCATTCAAGAGGTTATAAGTACCATTGATTTTAACAATTTTATTTAAAGATAAATCATTATTATATGTAGATAAATTTATGAAGCTAACAGTACTTCCAGTATCGATCTTGCCTTTAAGAATTTTACCCTCTATTTTAATAGGAGTAGGAAGGTTTAGGTTATTATCCATTGGTTTAAATATAATGGCAGATTTAGATAACGACGACTTACAATCAAAAGCTTTGTCTGTCATGTCCGCATCTTCGGATTGAATGACTGCGGTGTCCATATTTTCAATGCCCCGTTCCATTTCATTAATTGCAGTGGTTGTTGAAGGATTTACTGCGAGAATAGTATGTGACATTGCCTTCATTTTCTGATCATCCTTGTTACATTTGTGTCCAGGATACCACTTATCATCGCAATGCTTACATATACCTTTTACAAATGGCTTTTTATCACTTTTCTTGTTATCAGTGGAGCCATTATTATTCTTCAACGTGAAACAGTCTTTTGTATTGTGCGTAGAGTTTTTACCATGGCTTTTGCAGTAGAAATTCAAGAAATTGAATCGACGATCTTTATATGATCGGAGGTCATGATGACCAAGCTTCTTTAAAGAGCGAGGTTTGTTCGAACGCATATAAGGATTCTGATAATTGTCTTCTTGATATCTGGATTGACCGGGAATTAGCGATGTAGCATATTTATAGGAAAAGTTGTCATCTCCCAGGATGTCCCGAGCCATCTCAGTCAAAGCTTCTACGGTCCAGCTCTGCTCTTTACCAGAGCTTCGATTGGCGCTAGCCACAGCCATACGCACCACCGTCTGTACTGGTGGAATAAGAGATGCCAAAAATCGGTCGGCCACACGAGGATCCTCCCTGGATATGCCAGCATTATACATGGTTTGTAGAAATTTGCGTGAATATTCTACTATGCTTTCTTTATGATTCATTTTCATTGTGAAGACTTGTTCTACAAAACGACGAGTAGCAACAGTGGAACCATGGTGCTTCTTGAAGGCTTCACGAGCTTCGGCCCACAATTCGTATTTCATCAGTGTGTTTTCATTCCACACATCATCACCCGGTGGGAGACAGAGAGGTAATAGCTTTTTCCAAATTTTGTTGATGTTAGGTGTATTGGAGGATAAAATAACATTTTCAAAGGTTTTCAAAAAATGATCCACAGATTCAAATGATTCTTCATTGGGAAATGGTTTTATGATGGCAGAATTTAATTGGAATTTTGGCAAATCACGACGATTCAGGGTCAGGCCAAGTGTGCGAGTATTTGATTCATCACTGCTTCTAGATTTAGAGCGTTTCATCACATCAGAAAGTTCTTTAGTAGTATTCATGGCATGTTTAGTTCTGTTAAGGTTCTGCATCGCCTCATCATATGCAACATTATTGTTTGCTAAGCGGGCATTGATCATCTCTTGTAAATATCTCGTCATCTCACTCCTGAAAAACTTCAAGGCGGAAGCGGAAACTTCATCAAAGGATTTATCACCTGCCTCATCTCCAACAGCAGGAATGGGAAGGGCGGTAGCAGTAGTCTGCAGAAATGACTCTGCATCATCAAGGAAAAAAGACATGGGCGAGTCAGCGGTAGGAGGAGCTGCCATGGGAGAGAGCGATGACGAGCCAAAAAGATCTTCCTTGGTGGAGCCAGCAGAGGACGAGTTTGCCGAATTTTCATTTTGTACTGAAGGAGCAACAGGTGTAGGAGAAGGACCAGCACCGACAGCAGCAGCAGTATTATTATTAGAGCTTGGAGAGTTCATAGTAAAAATTGTAATTCACAGAAAAAAATGTTGGATCGGTAAGATCAAAATATAAATAAAATAGGAAATAAACAGTGACAAGTCTGTGAAAACTCTGGAAGGTTCAAGTTTATTTCTTTCTTAAAATTAAGATGAAGTTCGTCTAGATGAACAGAATCAACTGGTATTTATATCTTTTACGGAGTGGGTATACAGGCCTATTCACCATGGACTATGTTAACTGATCTTGTAACCCGGAGAAAGGACCAATAAACACCAGCGACAGGAACACCGAAAGAGAGCAACAGAAATGTGTAACTCGACCCTGACTGGTCGGACTTAGTAGTATCGGGCAATATAAAGATTGCCCTATCGGACAACAAGTGATTGGGTATATAGACTGGTTCTGAATGATACTAATAGCGTCCATTATAGGAACCAGTAGAGAAGAGGATATAATCGACATGGGCATTCAATGGTTACCATAATCGTGATGAAGATTATAAATTTACAATAAAGTGATCACCGAATCTAGTGTACCTCCTCTACGACCTTTAATAGGTGGAGTCTGGAATAGAATAATGTCTGCGGAATAGCAAATAAAGACCTCTCACTCTATAAGGTAATAGTTATAGAGGCTAATAGAAACTGGATAAGTCACCTCAATCAACAATGTAAATTCTAGACTGAAGTACCAATAGATCATGTACGTGAAGTAACCTGCCATTTAATTATAACTATCAATAACGAAGCGTACTTCGGTTTTATTATGTAATATTCAGCAGTGATCTCTTCATCGATACAACATGTGCATATTTGAACATGACAAAGTATCCGTCTTTCGTAATGTTTTTTTGTTTATATTTGTGAAGCTGCGAATGATATGTGACATGTTGAAGATTCATTCTTGAAGAATATCGAATTGGGTAGGATTGCTGATCTGGTGTAAAGTGGACTTGCCTCTTACTGATATTCTTTATTCTAGCTATATAATGGCATAAAGCGATACCAATCATTGAGATTGTAAAAGTGCCATCAATCAGTTTTTGCTTGTCAGGCATGTTGAGCGAAATAGAAAAGCGACCAAATGTTGACCAGAGTTGCGAAAGTGAAGCTTTATCCTCCACCCTATCAATATCCGGATGATCTTCAAATGTTGTTGTATCAATAGACTTTTCTGCTACTCCAAAATGAACAAGCTTCATGGTTTTTACGAACGAGATGATATTGCTGATTTCAACTATGTTACTAGCGTTTTCACCAGCAAATCTTGCTGCGTTCATCTTATCCTTCATCTGCTTGATGGACCTTTCAACAGCACGACAAGAGTACGACCTGAGGACACCTTGTTTACGGATCATCTCGGCAATGTGAGTCAATAAATGCAGGTTGATACGGAAGATTGTCAGAGAGATACGTTTTTGTTGGAGGCATTTGTCCAAAAACTTGAAGAATACCTCCACATTTCTATATCGCAAGAATTTAAAAAAAAAAAAGAAAAAAAAAGTTAAGTATTCTTTACCTTTGAAACTCTGATAATGCTCCATCGATAATGCTTCATTCAATAACTTACTTTTCTATTTCTTTTATTTGACTTTCTTTGTATTCCATTGCATTGCCAAAGTGATCGCATAAACAATGGAATTCATAGCCGTAGATGCTTGCTTGTCGTAAAACAATGGTGTGATCAAGGTGGGAACAACGTAATGAAGCCAATCAAGCCAATCGACTGACCTGTATTGACCACGCAAGGCTTTTGAAGGATCGACGCCGTTGAAGGTGCTGTTAAAATCATTAGGGATCGAACGGCGGGATATATCCACGGATTGCTTGATCAAGGGGCCATATTTGACATGATCAAACAAAAACGGGTATGCTGCTTCATTGCCTTTATACTTGAAACGCTTGTTGTATACGGGAGACATTATATCAAAAAACAGTTTGGCAACATTCGTAAACAGATGCATTTCATCAAGACCATGGAAGGGAGTACCAGAGAATGACGGAAGATCACCAAACATGTTTTTTTTTTTTTTTTTTTTTTTTTTTTGATGCCCCAGTTGCTTTGATTATGTGAGGTCTACATAAACGTAAGAATCTCATTATTAAGAAAGTGGTTTTATACATTTTTGATTATAGAGGAGCTACTTACATCAAATTCTTCTAACAAAAGGTTTTCCTTTGTACGTGGAGGTTGGCCTCTATAAGGGAAGTATATACCCTTGTTGTCGTTGGTGTCTTTATCCATAGGATGTTCCCCTTTGGCTATTTGAGAGAGATGGTAAGAACAAAAGGTACATTTAATCTGTAAACACATGAAAGAAGACACTTACTTTTACAGTGCTTACATCCGTAAGTGCTCATAAAACCTATCAAAATGAATAGAACATGTTCAGTATTATAATATTACTACTGTTTACCGAGTCAATATATTATGCATACCAGAAAGGGACATCAGTTTGTTTACTTCAACAAGATCACCAGTCCAAACAAGCGGATATACATGGCAAGACGTAAGTTCTTGACCATCCCTGAATACACGTAAAGGCTTTTCTGAAAGTTCTTTCAATTCCTTAATTATAGGATGCAAGTAACTTTCCAAATTTTTTTTTGTTATTTCCAGAGAAAACGGCAAGGTGGATTCGATTGTCATCAGCAAGTCTAATGTAGAGTTGAAAAAAAAAAAGTTTTTTGTGAGGATTGTTTTTGTACATTGTCTAAACTGTGCACGATGTTTACCTGATTGAGGGAGGAAGATTCAAGATGACTGCATCTACAATAACCATAGACGTTCGACTGGATCTGGAAGAGAAACCATCGATGCTTAACGCCAAAGCAATATCATGTACATTTTGAAACAAACCTTGTTGTTGAAGGTTTTTATATACTTCACCAGAGAAGATGTCAGTATATACTTTGTTGTCGTCATCGTCGTCCATTACGTCACCAAAATTGTCATCGCGATACTCAATCTCACTTCTGAAATCGTCAGAACAGAGCAGCTGGGCAATTTTGTCTTTCAAAGAAACAATTTTGACAAACTTCTGTTTGGTTCTTAGTGTACTGCACATGGGACATATGGTCAGCTTGGCATCTTGAATGGGATCGAACAGATAACAACCAGAGCTGCATATTTCGTGCTGTACTGCAAAGTTTGTAGGAAGCCTTTTCTTTAGCATCGATAAACATGCTCGAGGAGACAAGAGATTATATCGGATAGAGTGAGTAGTGACTATTGCAGACGAGAAGAATTATATTTTGAGTTGATTTTGAGGAGTTAAATATCTCTTAAAAAAACAGTAAAAGCTTTCAAACTAGGGGGTCTTTATTTTGAATCAAGTCAAGTTCAAAGTCTTGGGCGAATCAAAAGTAATCTTCAAAAATAGTTAATATTCCTTTTTAGAGCAAACAACCCCGAATGTCCTAAAATGAGCCATAATTCCTGCTACCAAGCGTATATGAATGGTAGAAAGCAAAATAATAGAATTGCATGCTTTTACGCTAAAGAATCAATTTGCACGTTTTCACGCAAAATGCGTTTTATAATGCATTGTTATAAACTGCAACATTTCTTGCAAAAGTGCGTGTTTCCACGCCGTTTATCCTTTTGCGAGAAAACACACAATTTTGCGTCAATTTTACACAATCGGTGTACAATGAAATACAGACCTAAGTATAATGCTGTAATCACACATTAAGCATCTGAACCTAAAATTAGTGCCTAGCATCCTCAAATAATAATTCATCTGACCTCCAGTAAATAATCTTTACTTTATCTGAAGAATAATAAAGACACTAAGTTCAACATCGACTTCTAACAATTATCAATCATCTTGCAAGCAAATATTTTCATTACATACCAATAAAATTGTAAACTATTTTCTTTTCTTTCATTTCAGCTTTGAGGCTGTCCTTTTTTTGACATTTCAGCTTTGAGGCTGTCCTTTGTTTTTTTCATTTCACTTCACTTGGTTTTTTTACTTCACTAGCTTTTTTTTTATATATCATGGTTGTTATTTCTCGCGAAGAAGCAGTATGTTTATTTTATGCTGTGCCGTACAATGAACAGAATGTTAAAAAGTATACCAAGATCATCGACGAACTAGAAGATGTTGAAATATGCTATGCAAGGAATCCCAAGAAACCAAGACTTTGCTCGTTGAAATCGATGAATCTTAAATCATCAGAATATAAACAATACCCCGCAATTCTACAAGCAACATTAAAGTTGAGTTCAAACGTTTAAAATAGTTTACTGTGGAAGTTCCTGTTTTGGCTCAATTGAAAAAGTCATAATCGAAATAGTAATATCCTTTATTTTTTTAAAACAATGAAATAACAAGTTTTATGAATAAAGTGGAGTTAATTAATGCAGATTAGGATTAGATGGAGGCAACGTCTTCGAGCGATGAAATAAGCTTTGTCTGCCATCGTCCTCACAATCCAATATGTGTATTTGATTGTCATGCGGTATAGTATCTATGGTTTTTTTTTAAAGTCGGATGTTCACTACAACCGAAGTTAGCTAATCGCTTTGTTTAGGAAATAAATATGCCACATACCGAATAAATAGTTCCAAGTCGTTCATATTAGTAGTCCAGCCTGCAGAATCAATAATTACCAAACATGCTTTATCCATCTTGGCTAAGTTATTTATCAAATCTACGAACAATAGGTTAGTGTTAGATTCAAATTTGTATTCTATAGTATTTTATATAAGATATTGCCTTGGGCGTCACCAGTTACACCCGATAGTTCATCTATTATTTTGTTCTTCTTCAAATCCCTTCTTCTCAAGGGAGTCTTGGAGTTACAGCTAACTGTAACGTAAACCTGGTCTACTAAAGATCTCTCTTGTAGTCCGAGTATCATTGGTTGTAGTGATTTGACTACACTGCTATTGCTCCCCATTGTTTTCGACTTTCGGCAATAACCTAAGTGTCATGCCCCGATCACTGTCTACGGTATCGACATAAACGGCTGTCAACTTAGACTTGAATTATCGATTAAGCAATTGTTCACAAGTCAAACTGGTACAGTATCAGATCCATAACAGTGTAAGAACACGCCTTCACTAATCTCTCGTTAGATCCATTAGTAGTCATTGGTTGTAACTACATCTTCCCAACATCCTCTATAAGCTCAGCCAATCCTCTGATAAATATATAAAGCCTTCATGTTCTCAAAATTGAAATTAAAATTATCTGACTTTTTCGGTCTCGTTCTATCTTGGTCTATAAAAATCTCAAGAATATCTCACTAAGATATTGTATCCTTCTTGTTTGAGGCTTACAATATACTGTTTACATCTTTCGGATAAGCTAGCAATTTCTTCTAATAATACATCTGTGATAACTGTTAATATTTGTCATATTTATTATAATAAACACATTAACTACCTTTAAAACAGTCTTTTAAGACGTATATGCCTCGTAATGAAGATTTCGTTGGTAACGCTTTGTATTTTCTTTTAACTGCTGTGTCTAGAAACGCTAACTTTTGTACAGTGCACCATCTTAGAAATTTGCTGAAAGGTTCGTCTTTGAAAACCGAGCAGTACCTTTGCACCTCTAACATGATGCTAACAGATGACAAAGACTTATGCTCGTATGATAGAGACTTAGGGTCTCTTGACAAATACATAGCATTCATAAATTGCTTTAGTTGCGGTTTAGATTTTATGATAAGGATGGCTTAGTCGTTGAACGTGAAAAAATATTTAATGTGGACAAGTACCAAGCATTTATTTATTTTTACTAACAGTTTCATCGGATTCTTCACTCGCTTCTACAGTATTTTCAATGGTTTCTGTCTATGATATGTGTAGTTGTTTTATAATTTAGTGAACGCGACTCAATAATTGAAAAAGACTGAAGGTGGGATGGGTCCACCTTCAGTCCTTTTATTGTACACTGAAAATCAGAGAGTGGAGCGTTCATGGTGAACTGAATGTTGGTATTGACAACAAAAGAAAGAAAAAAAAAATAAAAACAAAAAAAAAAGAAGTTAAATGCTCGTTCCTGAAATTATCATTTAGAATACAAGGTGACGTGTACAAGTGTTATTATGATTCTATGATCTTAATAACGTGTCTAGTATTTGAGGTGTGGCTAATTTGTGTTTATGTATTATAGGAGGTATGAAAATATCACACTTTCGATGTCCACAAATTAATATTGAACCTATTGGCGTTGAAACGACTGTACAATACTACAGCAGCTTTGCTGTGAGTCGTAGGCTAAATATGATTTCTGCAGCCGTTAAAAGATCTTGTCATATATAACCATTCTAATCACTGGAATCTATGCCAGAAAGCTCGTTATTATGTGTATATGCTCTTCCACAGGTACATCCACTTATCCCATGCATGTTTGTTATAGTATTACTCGTCTTCCTCTACAAGATTGACAGTTAAAAAGTTAGACTTGATTACAAGAAGATGTGTTGAAAAGTTTCTTTTAAAAAGTGTGCTTCATACATATAAAAGCTTACAAAAGTCAAGTAAAAACCGTTTTATTAGGTGGAAGTTATCCTTGAATGTCTTCTTTGACAAATGGAATCTTCTGATTCTCCATATTAATGCGATAAAGTTTCTTATCATAACGAACCGTTTCAGTATCCTTATATTGTTTGCATTTGCTGTTAACTTCAATCGTGATATAAGCTGTGTCTATACAAAAACAACGCCAGATGTTGCGGTCATTGCGATGATAGAATAGCTTTTTTCCTTTAACTTTTCTTGACAAACGTCCATGGTTTCCGCACTAGTGTTTGCTACATTCTCACATTTGCCACATAAAGATACATACTATAACTCCATTCTCTCCAGTAATCGATTTTGTAAAAAGTCTTCCTGATATGGGTTAACGATACGGCTAATAATGAGTGAGCAACCGAGCAAAATTTTTGCCAAAACACAATTTTATCAGTGGTTTTGCTACCAATTATTCAGGTCAATTAGAACGCCTTTCTTGGCGAGTAATCTAACTGCGCATCTAAGAGTCAGGGAATATGCCTGTCTTGAGGGCTAAGTTGTAAACTTGAAGAAAGATCGATTGCATGGATAGATAGTCCAAAAAGAAACGCCAAATAAGAATATCCCCATCCATCAGCCCTTGGGCTTGCTCGGTTTAGAAGGTCGGCTGGTCATCGTGCTCAGGCTTTCCATTGTGAACGGAGGTGGGGGATCATACTGTAGGCTCCCGCATTACAGCTCGTTCACTGACCCAGAGGCAGTAATTTCCCCATTCTATTTTTAAACTCATTGCTATCAGCGGTTTACTCAAAGTGAATCGTATCCAAATATGTCTTAGTCTCTAAGGGCTCAATGACCTCAAGTATATAATCTGATATAGAAGAATAGGACGTTACGTTGTCGCATGTCTTATAATTCGGTAATCAATCGTTGCCAGGGTAATAGTCTGTGCTGTTGGATGGTTTTACGTTGGTGGTGGAGGTTATTAATTGAATGCCAATTTTCAATTTGCCTCCGTCAACCGAATAACCGTTTTGAGAGCTGCAATACATGTGTAATTAGAATATATTATTCATCAACGAGGGTAGTGTTGGGCTAAGATAGCTAGAGGCGGTTTCGACCGTAGTCATTGATACTGTTGCTGTCTGAATGTCTTTATCAGGATCGTCTATACTGTAGGTTTGGAGCGTTTCCTGAGTTACTCGCTTGATCTGTTCCCCTGATGTTACTTTCTAATAACAAACTTTGAATTTCAAACGAAAAGATACTACCCGGCTGCTTCATTGAATAAAAGAAACAAAAGATTTTCATACATAAAAGTGACAGTGTAAGTGGTTCCATTTGTATTGGGATAAGATACGTGCTTTGGGTATATGTAATATGCGTATGATAGGAATAATAAAGTCGTATATATTTAAAAATTGTCGATGATTGCTTCATTGATTGGATAAAGCAGGTATTTTTATAGATAAATAGTGGCGCTATTTTGTATGATTAGAAAGCATGTCGAAAAGAACATTTTCGCCCTTCATTTGTATCAGTTCTTCAATAATTTCATATTTTCCATATTCTGCACTATCCAAGTTTAGTGTACTGGAATTAGCCTCCTTATGCAAAACAGCATCTGAGGCGGTCAAGTTTGGAGAATCTTTTTCCGGTTTCTGCTGTTCGATCTTATACAGGCAATGCAAAAAATGTAAGTTGGATGAGGATGTTTGCTAAAATAGTATAATGATATACCTACAGTATAGGCTGCTTCAAGTAACATATCTACCCCATTCACAGGCGAGATTTCTCCAAAGTGAAAAGCGGTTAAATTTTCCAACCATTGATCTGTGTTCATCATACTCTTTCGTATTTGAGTATCGTTGGTGTTGTTACAATTAATGAAATGGTCCCTTTCGGTATTAGACGCTGTTGCTGAAGAGTCAGAACCAAAATGGAGGGAACTGTTACGGAACCTAATTAGTAGACATTTCTTTTTAGCATCTGAACTGATTGACTCTATTTAAAAAGAAGACATAGTACTTGCTTTCTTGCATAATTTAAAAAGTCTTCCTCTATTTCTTTGTTTGTTTGGCTATAAGCGATGCTCCCATACTGTACTAACGTATCTGCTTCATTAAAAGTCATATCATCCTCCTCCTGAGCTATCTTGACAAACTGTCCGTTCAAGGTTCTTTTCCTATGTCTTCTAACCTATAAGTGTTTAGACCTTTATGCCTATCTTTCCAAGAAGCAGCAGTCTCTATTGGAGTAAACTTACTGGTGTTCGCTCACCCCGATGCTTTGGACATGTCCACGCACCTTCAGGTATTGAAGGCAAAGGTTCAATGAGACATTCCAGATGCCAAGAGGTACCGCAATAACTACAAGCAATCATTTGTTGTGTACTGCTCTCACTCTTCCTGCAACGGTAGCAGATATAATTGTTCACTGGTAGCAACTGAGGCATAATGAAATTTGAGTTTTTTGGCTGAAGCAGAAAGAGATAAAAAGGAGAAAATTTTTCGTATCATCACAGGCTTTTAAGGTACTCATAATTGTTCGACGCATAGAGCTTCTCTACCAGTTACATTTGTTTGCTTTTTTTTTTTTTTGGCTTGGTTTTTCTTTTATTCCATTATAAACTCTTTATTTCATTTCAAAATATATATCTTCACGCTAAACAGACTTGTATTTATATTTAGAAAGTTCCAAAGCATCAATTCCTGTATTTACTGAACTCATCATAGTAAATGCTGAATAATACATAAAAGATAAGATGAGAGGTATGAGCCAAAAGATAAACTCCGCGATGGAGCTATCCTTATGTTGAAGAAGTGTCATGAGGGGCGATAGGCAGCCTGTCATCAAAGCCGCTGAAACTGTCAAATGAATGGGAATTTGTGTTTTCGTCTGGTGTGTCTGGAGTTTTCTATCGAGTATTTTGATTTTCGAAGCACTTATCAAACTAAGAACAGAGGACAAGATAGAAATAATGCTGAGGACGGCAGCTATCTTTGGTGATCGGATGGAAGAATATTTGATTGTGTGTATATAGGAAATGGGTATAACAATGAGTTCTTGATTGTCAAATATCACGTTGAGAAATCTGTCCTCGGAAGTAAGCAAAAAAAAAAAAAAAGAATAGCATAGTCGTTAAGGTCTCCATATGATTACGTTCTACATTATATGCTGCAAAATATTACAAAAGTGAAATGATGCATCCAATAACCACTAAACCTCTCTAGAGTTGTGGAAAACAAATGGAGTCACTTCAGTAAAATGTCGCTTGCATGCGGGATTACCAAATGTCAATCTCTACTTGAATAAGAATGTTGGCTTTCATGTTCTGCTCCCGAAGTTCCTGAAGAAGTCTTTCTTGTTCTACATCAAATATCAACGTGCATACACTGTCAAGAATGAATAGACCATCATGAAAACGAACAGTATCATCAGGATAAAAGCAGTACCTTCTTCATCTAAAAACTCAACTTCATCTTCTGCGTTGGTCTTGGTTTTTCTTTTTCGAAATTTCGAACCGTCCATGGAGCTAAATGGGGATTCAACGTTGCAAATGAATGAGTGTTTGGAAGAAGAATAGCACTCTCTACAAATGGGACTGTTGATGCAACAACAAAAAGTTTCATTGCCAGCTTTTTGGCTGCATAAGAAAATAGAGGATACTATTGGTTCCACAGCACGTAACAACTACAAAATCTTTGTAGCTTAAAAAGGTTATTTGATTGTTCGCAATCAAAAAATAAGCTTAATTAAAAATGAGTCCGTTTTCGTCTTTTCTCATGTTGCCCCTACGCAAGATTGATTCATTGTTCTTTTCTTTTTTATTAAACTTCTTTATTTGACATTTTGTTTTTCGTCAAGGATTAGCACATATCTAACTTGAAAAATGATGAGACCATTTCAACAACAACAACAACAACAACAACGACGGCCACTCACTGATTCCCCGCCTTTTACACCGTCTTCCATTCCACAAAGTAAAGTTAAAGATAGGCCCCCATCACCGTCAAGCAAAAGGACTACCATGACTCTCCCAGAGGAAAGATTATTGTCTTCCACGTACTCAGATCCATCAACAACAAACATGACCACAGTGAATGATTGCTTGAGCCTCGTCAAGACAACCTTTCAACAACTCTCTTTCCAACAACGTCACTCATTCCTCACTGATCTTCTCAACTGTTGTGATACACAGCTTCTTCATTACATTCAGCAATTCATCTCTCCTAAACTTAAAGTGGATTTCCTCAAATATTTGCCTATTGAGATTGCCCTACATGTTTTATCTTTTATTGATGATCCTCGGACCTTAACCAGAGCCTCGCATGTGTCAAAGTACTGGCATGCTTTATTGACAGATGATTCACCATGGAAAGCACTGTGCTTCAAACATAAATATTACCAACAGTACTATTGTAAAAGTCATGCCTCTACCCTAGCAGGATCAGCGTCAACCCTATTACCCAAGCAACAGCTGGTCACAGCAGAAGAAGAGCTCGACAAGATACCATTGATTCAGTTACCTCCATCGGCAAAAGCTCTTTCATCCTCTTATAGAGAGTTTTTTCGAAGAAAATATAATATTGATATGGCATGGAATCTAGGAGGAGGAAAGATGACGCATTGTGAACGAAGTGACAACACTGCCAATCATGAGGAACATGCTCAGGCACCGCAAGAACAGTTGGGAGCAGTAGAAGCTGAAGGACACTTAGAGGAAAGTCAAATTCTGGTGACGACGCTAAAAATGGACGACACCTATATTATAGTAGGCTACAATAACCATTGCGTCGACATCTATGATGCTCAAAACGCGGCTTTCATCCGCACACTCGAGGGTCATGAAGGAGGTGTATGGGCTCTGGATTTCATGAAGATTGGAGAAGAGACTGTATTGGTTACGGGGGGATGTGATCGAACAGTGCGCGTATGGAATCTTTCCACTGGAGAATTGCTTCATATTTTAGAAGGACATGTGTCTACTATCCGCTGTCTCGCTCTTCGAAAGGGCCCAACAGCTACTTCTACAGATGACAACAATCAACCCAACATTGTCGTCACAGGCTCTAGAGATACCTCCTTACGCATTTGGAATATTGATAGCGGTGAACTGGTTCACTTATGCACAGGTCATCAGAATAGTGTGCGTTGTCTTGCCATTCATGGAGACTACGTTGCTTCCGGATCCTATGATACCACGGCCCGTCTATGGTCTCTTATAACCGGTGACTGTGTACACGAGTTGGTTGGCCATCATTCCCAAATCTACGCTATTGAGTTTGACGGTCAACGTGTCATTACAGGATCACTCGATTCTAATATTCGTGTCTGGTCACCTATTGACGGTACGTGTTTAGCCACGTTAAAAGGACATACATCCGTTGTGAATCTGCTACATCTTAATTATCCTACACTGGTCAGTGGCGGCGGAGATGGTTGTATAAGAATCTGGAACCTTTCAACAGATAGCGACAACAACAACAACAACAACAACAACAACAACAACAGCAACAAGTACGAATGTCAGCATAGGATTTCAGCCCATGATAATTCAATGACGTGCTTTGCTGTTGATGATAAGAGGATATTGAGTGGTGGACAGGATGGACGGGTCAAGCTATGGGATCTAAAACGAGGCACGCTGATTAGAAATTTTACAGAGCCTGGAAAAACAGTATGGAGATTGCAAACAACAGAGACAAAAGCCGTAGTGGTTTTGAAAAGAGAGGTGGAAGCGACTGCTGTTGCTGCGCTGAATGATGATGAGCCTCTTTTAGAAAATATCATGCCACCGTGTAAAGTGGTGATTGAATTGCATAATTTTGATGCAGAAAACTGTTCTGGTGAGGACACTCGAGCCACACTTTAAAAATCCTTGCGATAAAAGAATTACGTAAAATAATTGTTTAAATAGAACTCTACATTTACAATTTCGATCCTCTAATACCATGATTAAAGCTTAAACAAAAAAAAAGAACAGTCCAGCCAACGGGAAAAACGAGCTGTGCCTGAAAACAAAAAATCACGGAATTGGTATCGGAAAAGCCCGATGCCACACATGCTGATCGCACTTTTGAATACTTTTAGCCAATTAAAAAAAAGGGCAAAAATCTTTTTACCATATAAAGTTTTGAAACAAAAACAGAGTTTACACATTTTATTCGTTTCATCTCCCTTTAATTTCACTAACTTTCCTGTCTTTATTATCAACTATTTTCAACTTTTCAACCTTCAAAAAACCCACGTTTCCGAATCCTGCAAAAGTAGAAAATGATATGTCTTGAAGAAGCACAAGTCGAAGAACCTTCCATTATTTCTCTATCTCGTCAAAGTACTCAAAATTCTACTACGAGCGGTCATAATTTCCTTGCCCAGTTTGACATAGATGACCGTGAACAGGAAGTGACAGCGCACGTTGGTCAGGTGCATTATGAAGGCTTGAAAGACTCTATTTTGCTCTCTCAAGACTTGACAAATGGTTGTGGTGGTAAAATATGGGAAGCAGCCAATGTCATGATCAACTATTTTATAGGGAAAGAAAGCAACGGATCCTCATTATTGCAAAATAAAAAGATTGTGGAAGTTGGTTCTGGAACAGGTTTAGTCGGGTTGGCTATGGCTAAACTATGTCCTTCCATTCAAGAGATGCTTCTTACGGATCAATTGTAAGATTGCACTCCACTCCTCAAGGGGGATGTGAACAAAAAATGCCCTTCTATTTTTACTCAAGCTTTCCCTTCACTTCGCTATAGATCTATGATGGGTCTCTTGAAGGAAAACATTACTCTAAATAAGCTGGAGTCTACTGTCAAGGCCGAGATTTTAAATTGGTAAAGAAACTGAAAAAGAGAAAATGACAAGGTCTTTCCACTCCTTATAACCAGTAATGACTTCTTCCCTAGGGGCGAAGACGTTCCATCTCACATGCTGGATGCTGATGTTATTTTAGCTTCTGATTGTATTTATCTTGAAGTTGCCTTTATACCCCTCATCGAAACCCTTTTCGCGCTCACTGCTCAAAAGCCTAATGAAACTGTGATCTATCTGGCCTATCGTAAAAGACGAAGTGCCGATAAGAGATTTTTTCAGTTAGCAAAAAAGAAATTCATATTCGAAGAAATCACAGATGATCCGCAACGACTTGAATATCAGAAACAAAAGTTACATCTCTTTATAGTTCGAAGAAAGAATGCGGATAATAATAAACAATAGATAGGCTGTACAATTTTCTCTTTCAAACAGGAATGAGGTGCCAGAGCACTCTTTTTCTTTTTGGCCCACAATGATTCATTAGTAATGACGCGTGGATCTGTTTGTTATAAAGCAGCAGGGTTGGCATCTCTTCATTGATGAGGGCAATTGAAATAGCTATGTGCGTACTTACTTTAGAACATTTTCGAATAATCTCTTAATGTCTGTTGATGATGCTATGGATCGCTTTATGAAATCATTCTCTAAAAACATGGGTTCTTTGATCAGTTGAATAAAGGTTGTTAAAAGACCCCAAGGATGTGGTCGATTCACAATCAAACGTTCTAATAAAACACGTGTGATCCATTCCTTCACTTTTGAAGAACTTGTTGAAAACAAATGAAGTAGAGTGATACTGAAGAAATAGGTTGATGTTGTCATGAATGGAGAACTGCCATCCCTACTATGATAATCGTCAGCTGGATATCGTAAATGGTCTATCAGATAGTTAATCATGAGGTAACAATGATAAGAATTAGGCTGTAACTGTAAGAGCATGTATTTGTAAATTTGAATGGCGAAATTCTCTGACAAAGGTTGCTTCGTGGTGTCCAAAGGTGGCGCATGGAGGCCCACAAAATAAATAAGTTTCTGTAATTTAGCAGCGTGAAGTGTCTTTTGTTGACCTCCTCTTGACGGCATCATCAAATAATTCATGATTTGTTTTCCAATGGCTTTGCTTGTGGTTGATTTGCCCGTTAAATAATCCCTTATGACATCGTAAATTTCCTCATCGTCTTCCATTGCACTCCCATTCTCTTCCTCATCAACAGTGTAGTCATCTTCAGAAAGAATATCATCAATATCCTTATCAAAATACAGTTGCATCATGGCTATTGAACTGCTCGATATGGTTGCTGTTGTTGATGATGTGATATTCTTCATATATTCGAGAGAAGTAGTAAATGGATCTGGCAAGATCATTGTTCTTGGAAATGCACTCAGAATCACGTTTCGTAATTGAATACATTCTAAAGGTAATAATCGAATCAGAGAAAAGCAATGCTGGCAGAGAAATTCAGGGTAATCGTGTAAAATGACGACCAAAAAGCGAAGTGTGCCTTGATAAAACGCTTTTTCAGGTTGTGTGAATCTGGACAAAAATATCGTCGGTTGTAGCAGTTGCAATGGTTGAATAGGAGGCTTGTTTTCATTGTGGGTCTTTAAAATATGTCTAAAAAACCGTAAATGAGCCACCATGAGCTTATAACATATTCTCTGACCATCGAATCCATTTTTATAATTGCTGCTATTTAAAGAGAATAAGAGTGGAAGATAGAATCGGTGAGAGAATAGCTGTAACCAAGAAAATGCAAATCCAGGAAATTGCATAGGTTGTAGCGTATAAAGAACATTGCTGTAAAGCGTGATGAATTGCAGTTGTTCCACTTTTGAATGTTGAGTAGCTGTTAAGCATTCAACAAAGATGGAGCTGAATAGTTTCAAGAAAGGCTTTTGGTTGAATTGTAGTTGCTGTCGTTCATGACGATGAGCCAATACAAGGATAAGAATGGATAAAATGTTGGATATACGTTTCAATTTCCTTGTGGATTGCTGTTGTGGATGCTGCTGCTTTTCTATAGCTGCTGCTGATCGAAGCCAAATACCAACCAATTTTGTATAGGCATCGACAATCTCCGGAGATGTCATGGTATGGCCAGCAGAACTGACAGTCGATGGTCCACTGATGTGTTGCTGCTGTTCATACAAGTCAATACTTGCTTCTGTACATACTCTAAAGAAACAGCACACTCGATCCTGCCTTTCATTTTCAGACTTTCCTCCCTCATCATCATAGACCGCTGTCATAATCTAAATAAATGGTGAACATCAGGTACAAAAGAGCGCAGTAGTAAAAATGTACGATAGACAAAACTTTACCCTTTTTGCAAATTGTTTGTACATGATGGATGGGGTCTCATTCACTCGGCACACTCGTAACCATTCCGCAAACAACAGTCTGAACGTAAATGCGTTTTCATTACGATACTGTTCTGTCAACTGCTGTTTCAGCTCGGTAATGAATCTTTTTGCGCTCTCCTCTTGCTGCTCCATTAATGCATGGATGACTAACACATGCTCCTCCATGGTTGTAATCTTCCAGTTCAGCATGACCTGTCTCAACAAAGCCACAATAAAATCCACATAATGGTGTCTCCTTTCTTTGAGGTTCTTTGATAGCTTTACATCCAATTGTTCCAAAGGTAATAGTCCATAATAGATCAATACTGTCGTTACGAGAGCATTGTTCTTACGTTCATCATCAAAATAAAGCAACCAGTTTTCTGTTTCTTTGGCGAGGACAGGTGACAATTCCAGCAAGATTTTTAAGAATCGACAATAAACTTCGATCGACAAAACATGTTGATTATTACTACTATAACCACCCTCCTCGTTGACTGTTGTAATAGCATACGTAGAATACAACTGATTGATCACTCTTTCAATCACAAGTCGAAGCAAATGAGGTTGTCCACTTTGATTGATCAATAAAGGTATTTGTCGCATCACAAGAATAATATCGTGGTTCGATGGGAGAAGATGGAATAATGATTTATGTTGTTGTTGATGCGGTAGAGGTAATAATGATAGTTGCTTCTCGGCGACCAGCAAAAGGCGATTCAATTCATATAACATGTGTTCAATTTTGGAAGCAAACAGATCGTTATCATTGCTGTTGCTATTGCTGCTATGGTTATTGTTCATGAGATGACTATCACTGGGTGTATGGGATGGTCTCAAGTTGAATAAGCCTAATCAAATAAGAGCAAATCTATTTCAATACAGAGAGTCTTGACAAGAACGAACGCGTTATCCCACTTACTTGCACTATGTCCAATAGCAGTGGTTGGAAATAGCGGTAGGTTGGGTGGAATGGGTGGTACGAGTGAAGACGTGGATAGTGATGGAGGAAGTCGTTGATGAGGAAATGACATGGTGTTGGCTGTTGTTGTTGTTGCCAGAATTTGTTGTTGCTGCTGTTGTTGACGCTGTTGTTGCTGTGACAAAGAAGAAGAGGTAGAAAGTTGATGCTTTTGTGCAAACATTTCATATAATTTCATCTTTGATTCAATAGTATTATTTACATTAGTATCATTATTGTTGTTAGAGTTCATATTCGTGGTAGTAATAGGGTGTTAATGTGATGAAAAAAAGGAAAAAAAAAAAAAAAAAAGCTCATTTAACATCGAGTTTCCAGCTGAGTGCACTTTTTTACTGTGGTGACTGAAAAATTTTTTAAATTCCAGCTCATTGTTCCTTTCAAAGAATTTTAAAGCATTTTTTATTCCAGCATACATCCTACTTACAATCCTACTCTAAATAATACATTGTTCTTTCTGCCCTTTTTCCTTTTGGTATTTCCATTATTAGAATCTGATGTACCTGGGTCACTATCTTGCTTCACATTGTTCGCACCAGAGGGGTCCCAAGCATTTTGTCCTAGTCTATTATTACGCATGTTCATTACAATTTCATGTTTCGTCTTGGAAGCAGCCGGTAGAGCAGGAAATGCTGCGGTATTGGTAGGTTTGGGTGCTGACATCTTTGTATTCGTCGAGGTAGGCGAGGCTGTCGAAGATGTGGATGGATTGTTCAAAGTAGGGAAAGAACCATTATAGTTGTTATTGGATGCTGCTGTTGAAGGGCTCGTCGGTGTCATCAACGCGGAAGAAAAGGCTGCATAGCTTGGTATGGATGGTAAAGGTGAGGTAGATCGTGAGGATTGGGGTGACGTTCTGGCGCTTGAAGTATTACTATAAACACCATTCGCCCGATTGGCAGCGGTAGCCACTTTACCCCACATATTTGTTTGTTGATGACTACTACTACTGCTCTTATTTTTGTTGCTACCACTACTGCTTGCTCCTACAATAGCTTTTCTTGTTTGTCGGTTCGTTGGACCTTTTATAACTAGCACACGTGATGGAGGTTTACTGATGGATGCTAATGGTTTGTCTTTTACTTCTAATGCAGGAAAATGTGACATTGCTGTTTGCTTATTTCTCCATACACGAACAATTTCTGCTTTCTTTTCTTCCTTGTCCATTAAATTCTCGACACCCTTCAAGATCTTGGCCGTATGCTCTACATTTTGGTTTGTCAGTAATATAATCTGCTGAACATAATCTTCGCATGACATAGAGCTGTTGCGGTACGCTTTGGTGAGAGATTTGAATTCAGCAACTTTGGCTTTAGTTTGCAGCATCACACCCACCTTGGATAAAAAGGCTTGATGTTGAGCGACAGTCAAGTTATCTGCAGCTGATGATGCTGCACTTGATGGTGACGATGACGTAGAGGAGAGCGATAATGTATCATCGTAAGTTGGATTGCGATCAAAATCCACTGGTTGAGGATCACTTGATAAAGCTCCAAATCCAGCAGGCTTTTGGATGGCTTTACCCTTTCCTTTACTTTTCTTCAGTCCACTTGCTCCGGGCACAACACGAGGTTTCTCTACCTTCTTTTCCTTATTGTTTATCGCTGGGAATTCTTCTGTACTCCTGTTGCTGACTATATTACTACTATTGCCGCTGCCCTGTGGCCTGATATCCCTCACTTCAAACGATCGAGGAGATCCTCTACCCGATGATGAAGACACTTCCTGATCCGATATCGTCGCTTTTGCCTTTCCTTTCCCTTTACCGCCATGTCGTTGATTTCTAACCGAATCATATTGAAAAAGATTCAGATCCAATTGTCTGCTACCTCCATGCACTTCTACTTCATGCGCTTTCAGATCAATATCAGTTCCAAAAACCACAAATTTCTTTTCCAAACAGCTCTTATACAAGCACAGATGATGCTCCGTCCTAAAATGCTGTTCCAGCTCGTCATAATTAGCGTAATATTCATGTCGTCGACCATGCATTTTTACACATAGAAAACATTGTTCATGTGAGTCTCGACAATGGATAAATAATTCGTCGTCGCTGAAATATCGTTTTTTACAAAAGCCGCATTCTGGATGCCCTGAGAAACCGGTTTCGTCTTCAGGGAGAAATGATTTATCGCCTTCTTTGTAATGAGTCAAGAGTTGAGAGGGAGTATACAAAGTATGTTCAAATGGAAAAATCTTTTTAAAACGAGTACAAAGATCACTAACAAAAAAGAAAGGTATCTGTTATCAAGCAAAGTAAGGGAAACTCTTAGGCCATCCAAAAGGACATTTACCACAAATTCATTTGATGTTCCTTTATAACATGCTGCTTCAATTCATTCCAGTTCTGACAGACTTGTTGGCAAGAGGCTTTATTACCTTCTTCAAGTCGTTGGATAGGGCAGTTGTAATCCATCATATGCATGGCCTCTTTGTACATACTTTGTGTCTCAAACTTTATGTTTAATTTCTTATTGAAAAAAGGTGTGTCGCGTTCCTGATCATAACTATCAAAAGCTTTATGGGCATCCTTCGTGAATATCACCACTGATTGTTCAGACTAAATAAGGTATTGATCATCAACATGGATTATGTAAGGATCAAGACACTAAAAAGCTGGAAAAAATGATAAACTATACTTACTTTACAATAAGCGCAGTTTTTTGTCTCGTATAAAGCTCTTAATCTCAAGGCACACTTGTGGCATGTTCTATGATCGCAAGAAGAAACTGCATAGATCGTGATGGGCTCAGTACAGATAAAACAAAGCTCTTCCTCCTCTTCTTCCTCTTGTTGAGGTTTGGGCTGATTTTTTGACAGCACTTTCTGTGTTGTTTTCGTATTGTTTACTTTTTTTGCAGTCTTGGTGGGTGACATCCTATGCAATACCAAAAACAAAAAAAAAAAAAAAAAAATTAAAGTAAAGGAGATACGCCAAATCACAATAGAAAAATGGGGTGTGTTTTTGGTTTTTTTTTCTTGTTTTGTCCGCCAAGTTCTCTTAATTTTTTTACTTCCCTTGAAGCTTAATTTAATTTAACTCAGATTGCTGCCAAAGTTGTTTCTATAATGTACGCGACAAATTCTATATGCCCACGAATTACTGTAAATGCTATGGTGTATATATGAATCCTTTGACACCAATGGGTTTGTTTATAGAAGCATCCTATCTTTTCTCTATTAGTTTACATACTTCAATTGAGTTGATACATGCGCTACTTAAGAAGAAATCGGCTGTAATGTTGCTGTGTGTAAAAATCTAATATTAAGAGCAAAATCTGAACGCGCAGATCTTGACGATAGGTTGAGGAGGTATATAGGAATATTCCTTTTCATCCCCCATCCGTCTCTAGTTAAGCATATAACATAATTTCTTTGAGCCTGTCTTCCTCGCAGCTCATGCGGGAAGCGGCTGCTTTCGACTAATTTACTTGCCATAGAAATCTTCTTTTCCTCTCCATGTCCCACCCCTCAGCGATGTGTGACTAATTTATTATTTTAAAATAAAATAATCTACAAAAAAAAAAAAAAAAAAAAAAATAGTAATGGAAAACTTCCTCTTCTAGGTTCTTAGAATAGTTTCGAAACTAATTTTTGCTTATCAAGTATTCTGGCGGTCTTAATTTTCTTTTGAATCCCTCAATTGCTCGATCAACGATAACAAACTACTTACATAATTGTAACGAACTGAAGCATTACTTAGGTAACAGCAATAATACTGTAGCACATACAGCCAGACAGCATACAGTCCATCATAGCTTAATTATTTTTGCATTTTAATGACTTTTACATAACCATCACAAAATTATTGTAAGAATATTTAATAACATTTATTATCAAGCCCACGATGTTGACGTAATATAATAGCTGCTTACTCCTATAGATGTAAGAAGAATTGCTGCTTCGTTTTCGCTCAAATGGTGGGCTTCATGGGATTTTTATCTGTGGATCGGGTTCAAAAGATGGAGGACCAACGTCAATCAATTTGATTGAAAAAAAGCAAGAACCAAACAGACAAGTTGATTAATTTTGGGCCTTCGGTCCTCGATTCGAGCTGCTATCGTTCTTACATATGAAAGCACCTATGAATCTCAATATCGTTCATTTATAAGGTTTTTATATACGCTATAATAATGTTATGGCGGCCCAAAGTAAGGCCCAAACGCGATCAAGTTGATTAAAAAAATGCAATGATCGGGCAATCAAATTTATAAGTAGCTGATTGAGCGAGTGGCGTGTTTGGTGAGATGACATCTACAATACGCGAGTACGTACAACCAGGTAGAGAGTACATTCTACCACGTCTATCTATATTGTATCTAATATAGGTTATGTACAACATATAACAAGATACAAGCCTTAAGTATAATAACCACCCGCCCAAACACCCGAACCTGAAATTAGTGACTAATTTCTATACGCGTCCTATTTCATCTGAAGACCAATAAAGACACTAAGTTCATAGTCATCGACTCATAACAGTTATCAGTTTTAATTGACTAAATATCTCAGCGAGACGTCGACGCCTGCGTTTAAATAAAAATTAACTCCCGATTCAACAATCTACAAATTTCTTCAGAATAAGGAAAGATATCAAGTTCCTAACTATCGATTCATAACAGTAATCCCCATAAACACATAACGGTAATCCATCCATACAAACAAGCAAATATTGCACACATTAATGAATATTAAGGCTGTTTTTGCTGTCTTTCGGCTAATAATACTTTCTTTCTGTTAACAATCCTCACAGCATAATGTCTCCAATTTGCCCCATGTCTGAAGTTAATGATAACATTCGTTTGAAACTATTGATTGAGAAGGTTAATGATGCTTATGAAGAATATACCAGATTGCCTGAGGCAGATATTCAAGCTTCAAATGTAGCTATCATGCATTCTGTTCTGAAGCTGAACCAGGATGATGTCAAAAAAGTGGTCCACAAAAACTTTGGCAGAAAGCAGCCAACTGATTATTCGTTGATGCTGGGCCACTTTTGCCGTGAAAGATCGGTCAATTTGACCAAGATCGTTCCAAGCGAAGTGAAGGAGGCTGTTCAGGACCCCAATAATAAGGAATTGGTTGAACAGTTTAAAAAAAAATCTTTTACTAAGCGTATTCAGGGCATTCATCCTTCTACTTATATTGCCAAGGAATATAAGAATGATCTCAAGGGATTGCAAAAAGCCATTGATGATATGTATGTTAAGTATAAAACGAACATACTTATTGGCTATTGCACCAAAACAGAGACAATTGCCACATTCCCTTCTGGCACCATGCATAATTCAGGTTAGACACTTCATTTACCATTTAAATGATGAGGACACATCAATAACAGTTTATTTAGTGGGCTCAGCGATTGCCTTATCATTCGTCAAAGAGAAACTGAATGCTGATCTTTCCTTTATATTGTGGAACAAACTTCCGAATGGCGCACCCTATACTGGTAAGTGGAAATCCCCTAAGGTACATATTACGACTATCCTGTTGTTGACATAGAATCGTAGCTGTGTCCGGCAGTCTACCTGTAGTCGAGTTTGTTCCAGCAATGCAACCAGTTTGTCGGTCAGTTCCCCCTCCTGTTCTTCATAATCCCGCTGCTTTCTCAAACTTTGTAGAACCTTATCGAAAAGGTTCGAGAGACAAGCTTAAAAGAGAAGTTCGAGGAAGGATGTTGGGCTTGTACAGTAAGTCATCAAATATTTGCGGGTTTGAACAATGGCAGAAACACCAAAAACACCAAAAAAAGTTTCTGATAGGAGAACAAACTGGTGGAGCACAAGCTGATCATGTGCCATATAAACAGTTGTTTACAGAAAAGCATCCTACACATAAAATTGTGGGATGGCCGCGCGATGTTCGTACCACCGTGCCGTCTTCCAATTGGAATTTATCAGAAGTAAGATCAATTGAAGCTTCTCTTAAATTCCATAAAATAAACTTTACTCGTAAATGATGTTAAAAAAGAATTGCACAACTATGATTTGAATTTTCATCTCCGACTTTCGAGAGGTAGTGACAGTGTTTAGCAGTCAACTTACAATTGAACAAATAAACTGTTACGACCTTTTGCTTCTTCTGGTTACAAACGCAGAAGACACGGTCTATGTCTAGAGGACCCGCACGGAACGTTGGCTCACCATGCAAAGCCATAGACGCAAGATACCGCGTTAAAGGTTCTTTACCAAACTGCCCCCACAAGGCTTGGTAATTTAAACGGGGCATGGTTGACTGTGTGGGTTCATCAGGTGGAGATTCCAACGGAACATATTGTTGCATGTTTGCAGCAATTTGTTCAGCTTGGAGGTCATCCTCCAGTTGATAATCAGTGAGATAAGCATCGGCGTTTGGATCGTATTCCGTGCCTAAATCAGGACTATCATACCCTTCAACTACTACAGATGGTGCAGATGCTGCAACATTTACATCAACTACTGCTTGCTGTTGTTGTTGTTGTTGTTGTTGTTGTTGTTCAACTGCAGGTTTACACATGCTCCGGAGCAATTGTTCGATTTTTCTCTTCTTACGTTCACCGGCTTTCGCGTATTGTTTACGAAGCTTTAAATATTCTTTATGTGTAATCATTCCAAACTCATCTCTTTCGAATTGATCCATTTTGTCAGTAGTTTGCAATTAAAATATAATATTTAAAAGAGAAAGGAAAGTTTGTTCATATTTGTGGCGCAAGCAAACCTTGTACCTGAGTTTCACATAGTGGACTTTTCAATCAGCGCATTCAACGCCTATTACTGTTGACCCTTCTTCATTGCGAAGATTACATTCCTCATGAGCTGTAAAAACTAATTCGTGGGCAATTGATTGTTCATTTATAGACCATTATCAGTAAATTGATAGTACACAAGACTGATTTTTTCATTATTTAAAGTCGTTGTCATAGGTTTTAAACAGACCTATTTTGTCGTTGTTGAATTACATTCATTGAAGAGCGAGTTCTCAACATTATATTGTTTAGATATTACATAACAACCTAAAATAGCTGTTGACGTACTAAAGCACTAAAGCTAAAAGTTCTCAATTGATCTTCAAAATCATACTTTTAGAACAAGCAGTTAAACGCCAAAATGTTGCTTCACAAAGGCTGTTACATTCAAGTTTAGCAATCAGTTAGAAAGCCATCTATTATTTTCCTTGAATTTCATGAGATCAAACTATCAAGCCCTTCTGATAATACCGTATAATCTATTCAAAAATTCCTTACTAACGTGGATGTATCGATGGGCTGCATACCATTAGTTCATACTAAGAGAATACGAACAGCTATTGACATTGGATTTAATGCTTCTGTACGAGCAAAATTTTTATTCAAAGTAATACAAATAAGTACGCCTGGCATAAGTGATAATATACAACGCTAGTTTAGTAGCTTGTAGACTTTATAGGGCTGTTGGACTCTTAGACAATCTATTTACAATTAGTAAGTCTAAGGACTGTATAGGAAATGCAAGCCATCAGAAGGTTAAGCCAAACCATAACATTTGTTTCAAAAGACTAAAATGCGTTGAGAAATAACGTGCTGATATAGAAGGCTGGCGTTTGATAATAATCGTTTTGTAATGTAAACGCTTCATTCCGATGAAGAAAGATAAATACAAGTGTACCTCGTTGCTTCAAATTTTTAAATACACTCTAAGAGCAACCAAACGTTTAATGCCATACAGAAGTGCTCATATTGTGCTCTTTCCTTAATACCGAATATTGTAGTTGTACTTTGCTGGTAAAGAGTATTTGAACAAAAGGGGTATTGGGCTAGGAGCGAAACAAAAAATGGCCTGCCTCTATTTACTCAACTGATGTCTACATCGAATTTTATTGGCAAACTGGGTTCAAAATATGGAGGACCAAAGACAATGATGTTATTGAAATTCAAGGGGAATGCAGTGCGATTTTAGATTTTCAAAATTGAACATGTTTTCGACCCGAAGTCTTTGTATATTTTCCGAAGACAAGCGGGCACTTACTTGAAACCCTATAAGAGTGTCTTTTGCTTATTTGCTCTCAAGATGTTCATAGTCAATACACCATCATATGTAAAGAATCTTGTTCATCACTTTTGCTGCTTAAACACTTCGTCACTGATATGCTGATATAAGCCCTGAAAGGATGGAATGTGGTCTCAATTGAAAGAAGCAATCAAATATTGAAATCGGAAGACCGTTTTCAAAAGCATGAGAAAAAACCCCTCATACAAAATGGTGCTGCCTTGATGGAGCTTTTTTTTTCAAGTTAAAATTACGAACAACATTCGCTTACCTATCGTCGCCTCAAGCCCTTTTCATATATAAAAAAAAACCTATTGACTTTCGACTTTGACGAATATATTGTTCTTCATCTTTGAACATCAACTTACTGAAATAAAGTACACCCTTTCATTTTACTATGGTTCGCTTTTTATCTATTGCACTCTCAGCGTTGCTCGTCGTCACAAGCGTACATGCAAGAGCTCGTGTTGTGATGCCTCCTCCTCCTCATCATGGCTCCCATCATGGTATACTTCCTTTCCCTCCTCCTAATCCTCCTAATCCTGGTAACCCTAATCCTGGTAACCCCAATCCTGGTAACCCCAATCCTGGTACATGTGCTGGTTATGGATTAAATAACGATGCTGTAAGTATTGAAGGAAAAAGAAAAAAGATTATCCTATTTGTCATGAAATGCCATTTCATCTATTAACATAATGTCTACTACAGTTCGGCCATTTCAATGCCATCTTCTTTGGTAATTTTGAAACGGGTGGTGGTTCTGGTACCATGGGCCCTCTCGCTGTTGGTGGCAATTTCACTGCTCCCGATTCTGTTGTTAACGCCAACAACGGCTCTAACTGTGATGACAATCCTTCCTCCATCGGTTCTATGGGTATTGTTGTCGGGGGAACTGCCATTACTTCCAATACACAAGTCCACGGTAACGCTTTGATCGCCGGCGGTGGCACCCTGACCCAAATTAGAGAGTCAGAAGCCGGCTTTCAAGTGACTAACCAACTTGGCACCGGCGATTTCGATTTCTTTGCCGTTCGAGAAGCTGCCCTAGATAACAATGAAGGCTATGCTTATATGGATCCTACTGCTATCATCGAACCTAACGGCACATTAACTCAATTCAGATCCGATGCTGACTACGAGGTTATCACTTTTGGCGGATGCGGGGGAATGCAATGTAGTCTTGACCCCAATACGGAATCAGACCCTTCCAATATTCTTTTAGGCTCAGGTAATTGGAACGGTTTCCAACCTATTGATCCCAATAAGACTTATGTCTTTAATGTAAGTAGAAAAACGCTGTTTATCATTCGATGCCATTCGTCCATATGCCTCTTTTAACCCCCTCCTTTTCGACGATACATAGATTCCTGTCATCAATCGTGGCACCCTCACCCTTCGAACCAATGATCCTCTTGATAGTCTCAATCCTTGTAGAGTTGTTTGGAACATTTATCCCGTTGACGACCGAGGCGTCTACCTGCGTGATGGTGAAATCACCGTTTACCGTGCCACTGCTTCTCAGTTGGGTGGTTTGATCATGGCCCCGGAAGGTAAGCCAATCTTCTGCAATAGTCATGTATGAAAACAAAAGAAAAAAAAAACAAAAAAAAAAGCCTAATGACTCCATTCTCTCTTCTATTTGTAGCCCACATTATTGATGGTAGTACAGGTAACTTTGCTGGTACCGTCGTAGGTAGGGACTATACTTGGTCCGACATGAGTGCTGGTGTTGAAATCCACGATTACCACGCCATTGGCGGCGCCTGCGATGCCTTCCAAGGATGTAATCCCCACCCAGATCATATTGTCAATGAATGTACCAATACATTGACAACTACCTCGACTGCTACTACTACGCAAGTAATTCCAGTTCCTACAACCACTACGCAAGTAATCCCTGTAACCACCACTGAGGAAGTGCCAGTTCCTACAACCACTACTGAGGAAGTGCCAGTTCCTACAACCACTACGCAAGTAATTCCAGTTCCTACAACCACTACGCAAGTAATTCCAGTTCCTACAACCACTACGCAAGTAATTCCAGTACCTACAACCACTACTGAGGAAGTGCCAGTCCCTACAACCACTACGCAAGTAATTCCAGTTCCTACAACCACTACTGAGGAAGTGCCAGTTCCTACAACCACTACGCAAGTAATTCCAGTTCCTACAACCACTACTGAGGAAGTGCCAGTCCCTACAACCACTACGCAAGTAATTCTAGTTCCTACAACCACTACTGAGGAAGTGCCAGTTCCTACAACCACTACTGAGGAAGTGCCAGTTCCTACAACCACTACGCAAGTAATTCTAGTTCCTACAACCACTACTGAGGAAGTGCCAGTTCCTACAACCACTACGCAAGTAATTCTAGTTCCTACAACCACTACTGAGGAAGTGCCAGTTCCTACAACCACTACGCAAGTAATTCCAGTACCTACAACCACTACTGAGGAAGTGCCAGTTCCTACAACCACTACGCAAGTAATTCTAGTTCCTACAACCACTACTGAGGAAGTGCCAGTTCCTACAACCACTACTGAGGAAGTGCCAGTTCCTACAACCACTACGCAAGTAATTCTAGTTCCTACAACCACTACTGAGGAAGTGCCAGTTCCTACAACCACTACGCAAGTAATTCCAGTTCCTACAACCACCACAGAAATAGTTTCTACCACCACCACAGAAATAGTACCTACCACCACCACAGAAATAGTACCTACCACCACCACAGAAACTGCTATTGTCACTACTACCACCACAGAAATAGTACCTACCACCACCACAGAAACTGCTATTGTCACTACTACCACCACATTAACTGCTATTGTCGACCGTCCTACTACTGTCACCAGCATTTTTACCCAACCTATAACTACAACAGATATTATTACAACAACCACATCTATGACTACAACAGTTACTACGATAGAAACGTTAATACCTACAATACCAGCTTCTGTTCTTAATACTGGTGAATGTTTAAGTGTAATCAATTATGTATTACCTCCTGGGACGGCCGGAAATACCTTTGATATGTATGCAGAATTAAAAGATAGCCAACCAATTACAAGAGATAGTTGTTATACTGTATGTTCAACTTCACCACACGTACCTAATGGTGAATGGTACTTCGGTATTACAGACGGTCTTTCAATAAGTTGGGGTGGTACTAATTTAAACTCACAAGCTTGTTTATGTTTCATTAATAAACCACCTAGTATAAGTCCAAATGCTGCTAATCCTCCAAGTTGTGCTAACGGTAGAGGTAGTACACAATTCTCATCATGGGTGTATACAGTTAGTCCATAATAATTATATAATAAATATAAATAAATTTTATCTAAAATAAAAAAATAAATAAAATATTGCATTAGAAATATTAAAACGAGATAGAAATATAAATTTTTTCTTTTTTTTCCCCTTAAGGACCCAAAGGTCCGGGTCCTATAACCACAAGGGGTGGCTGTGGCTAGAAGTAGGCTTAAAAGTACTTTAATGGGCACGATAATTGAAGAGCAAGGGATATAGTAACTGCGTACATGTGGTTCTTTCTCTCTTTTTCTTTTCTTTGGTAGATAAGCAGACTATTTTTTTGATAGGCTTCTTCTCTTTTCACCCAAAGCTTTTTGACTAATTTATGTAAATTTATAGACCTTTTTAAAAGATATCACATACTAGACTTTTTTCTTCCTTTATCTATTTCATTTTTAGTAGACGAACCATCCCATCTTAGAAGATGAAAATAAAAATTATCTAGAGTACATTCTTTCTTTTTGGTTAGCGTATCACTTATACATTAGCCGTTGGGTTTGTATTCTAACAGATGGGTCAAGCTCTACAGTGTTTTTACTTGATGGAGACGGGTCAAAGTATCGCTACTGACGAAGTAAGATTGATGTTTGGATTTCCATAGCAAATGTACGAGCCACCACTACAATTTTTATAGAATCGAGCCAGCTTCGTTCTGGCGATTAGAGGATGCTGTTAAGCGTATGATGCGGGTGACTTCCTTGGTTTTTTACAAAACTCAGTAGGTCTTCCCGTTGACTTGCATATCGACACGCTAATTACCAGCATGATTTTAGAAGCGTTGACGTCCCGGTTCAAAAGTATCGAACAGGTTTTGCAGGCAAGGATACTTTGACCTGGAACAGTCTTCAATGCCTCAACGGTGTTCGAGCGGCAATTGTTGCACGTTCGAGAGGTAAAATATTCATCAATGGTTACCATTACTAAATCGCCGGCAGCCTCTCCTCGCTCAATGGACGCCACAGAACACCAACGACACCAGTTCTAAGGCCTTAGATAAATGGCCGATTTGTTGAACATCCCGTCACCAAATACAATCAAAGGAACTTTTTTACTACCACTCAACGTGATATTGTCAGGGGCCCATTGTCTTGTTGAAGAAAGATAATAGAGTGAGTTTACACAAATTCAGTTGACAGTTAATCGCTACAAGACTTACCAGATGTGGTTCTCTTTCTCTTTCGTTTTTGGTTTCTTTTTTTTTTTTTTTTTTTCTTTTACGAAGCTTAGGTTTGCCCTTCTTCTTTGGCCATTTCGTCTGTTCTTCCCTTCTCTTTGTTGTATTTGATACCTGCATCGCTTAGCATGCTTACCATTGTATCTGTAGCACACTTGCTGCCTTGATACAGACGGAATCTTGTTTCACCCATACCAGGCCCATAGAATGAGAAGAGGATCTCTAAATATTTTAGTATATAAATAGTATATCTCTTAGACTGTTCAGACGAGCCTGAGGGAGTTGGAAAAGGGAAGAAGCGATGAGGTAATGGTAACCTACGAACATCGTAGGGAAGATGATTAGAATGCTCTTCTTCGTAGTAGTCTTGGATAAACCACAAGGGCTTGACAAATTTGACTGGATCGGCCGCTAATGACAGAAGCGAAACCTTTTCCTCCACAAGGTCTGCAAAGTTTTTGCGAACGAGCAGTGGTATGGCCATCTTGTCCACAGCTGAGGCACTTTGCAGCTTGTGGGTTGGTCTTTTTCCGTTTAACTGCTTTCTTCTTCTCTTTCACTGGGTCACTCTGTTTTCTCTTCTTACTACTGCTACCAACTTTAAGGAGGTTACTCATAAGCAATTAAGTGCTGTGTGTAAGATAGATTTAGATTTATTGCTTACCATCATCAGCATTTACGGCTTTGTAATACTTGCATTTGTAATAACGCTTGTCAAAATGACCTGGTTCATAGCTATCTCGACACTTGGTATGTTCTAAAAAGTTACAACAAATATCAGAATCCTTATATCTTGATCTGACGGTTCTCCTACAATTATCAAGCATTTTACCAAATGGGTTCGTTTTAACCTGGTTCTTATGTTTTTCTTTAATAGATCTAATCTTCTGTATAATAAAACTTTTGTACATGAATAGAGCTGTAAGTTACAAAAAAATGCGAAATACGGAAAAGTAGGGATCTTATTCTCGTTTAAAAGAACCTCTTCATTATAACTTAACTTTGACAACAAAAACGCGAGAAAAGAAAGACACGTCTTTATCATTGGGCAAAGTTCCAAAAAAGGCACTGACGAATATCTGGTTAGTCTTATCACACACATCGTCATTTGACGAAAGAGTTGTCAAGCTTTTTGTAGCTCACCCTATTGCAAAGTGAAGCCAATCAGAGCTTTCTTAGCGACTTCCTTACTAATGAAGACTCATTTTTAGGGCTAGCTTGGATGTTACTGGATAATTGATCATCAACGAAATCGTCCAAGAATAATATTGTTTAATCGTAGTAAAAGCAACTTCTCTATTAAGATCAGAGACACGTAGAGATCAAATGTTCTTTAGATGCTAAGCTTCAGATGCTTCAGCCTGTCAATTCTTATCATTCAAATGACGACTGTCTTTTGCTGTTTGGTATTCAAAAACCTTATACAGGTTATTGCGAGCTTTTCTATTGCTGGATTTATTCTTTCCCTATTATAGCTTTAAAAATTCATAAATGTATAAAGTATAAAGGGTGTATTTATACATAATATATAACTTGATGCGTATTAGGCTTTTCCCTTCCGTATCCTTTTCTTTATCTGCTGTCTGCTGTTCCATATCTTTATTTTACTCGCCAAACAATCTTCTGACACGTTTAAGGACACTATCTTTCTCAGGATCTACGCGTACAAAAAGCAACATTATTCAGTAACTCTTTCTTCCCTCTAACAAATTGAAATATTGAGAGTCTTTACCGTAAGGATGATCTTTGGAGGGTATCTCGAGTACAGCAGGGAAAGCAGCATTATGACCGTCCACTAACTCACGAATATCTTCAGCGATCTAATCATTCATAGCCAGCAAACGTATATTTAGCATACTATATCCAAAGCATGCCTACTATGTTTCCTTTCCTTTTTTGGAGAGAGCTTACATGTTGATTGATTAAAATGATAGCGATATCTTTACGTTTGGTATATTCTGTAAATGTTTCCTCGATTGTTGTTAAGGGTGTTTCTAGTAAAAAACAAATGCATTCAAGGTTCGTGTCTATTGTTAAAAAGTAAGCATTGCTATTATGCGTATAACAACTTACTAGCATCAACCACTAAAAAGTTCCTCTTTTGTTGTTGATTAACATGGCCAATACCTGCCAATAAAAGCCCAGTGACGGAATCCTAACATCAAGATGAGCGAACCCAACGATAAAAAGTTTGAGAAAAGGTTAGCATCATTATGTTGCTACAAGCAATGCATACAATCTACTTTTATATACCTCGTCACCAATAACCGCAATGAAATTTCTGTCTTTCTGTAGTGATGCACCTCCAGACATAATTACTCAAAGACGTTCAGGAGAAAAAGGTATGGAAAGGTGAGAAGTTTCAGCTTTTTTTCCCTTTAAATGATTATACGTTTCAACGCAAATCTACTTGCACTCCGCCTCTCTTAAGTAGGAAATCCTTTCTTTTTTTTCTTGTCTTCTGTTCCTCGATCAGTTAGCATAAATTTTGGAAGATCTACATTATATACTTTAATGAGCTCATCAACCTCAATAAACTCAAAACAGCAAACTCAAGAAGACGAATTTTACGATGATATATATTTTGACACAGATGCTGAAGATACTGATGGGGAACCTTTGCCATCAGGGAGCAATCAGAACACAAACTCGAAAAGTAACTGACATAGATCGGCTCGTCTTTGCTAACCAACTACTGCACGAATGGCTAACAATGCGACATGTACATATAAATAGGCCGTAAAAAAGTATTAAGCAATGATGAACTATTATACGATCCAGATATGGATGATAATGATGAATCTTGGGTGATAAAGCAGATCAACAGTAAGGGTTTAATAGCTCGGCAATACGTAGCGATGTTATTTGATGTGTTATTCATGCTTTTCTCGTTTTATACAACCTCTGCAATTCTATAGAGGACTCTATGAAACAAGACAAAAATATACCCATTGAAAAGAAAACAGATGCAATCCTAACATGTCCAATGTGTTTCACCACTTTATGTTACAGCTGTCAAAGGTAAGAAAACTCAGAGATCTTTTCGCCTTCGGTGTAACTTCATTGAAAGATTCTAATATTTTCTCGCTTTAGGCATGAAAAGTTTGCAAATCAATTCAGAGCCATGTTTGTACATAATTGTCATGCAATTAAAAATGAACGATATAAATATGAAGACGAATATTATTATAAAGTTGTCTGTGATAACTGCGGTATACAAGTGGCGATGATGGAAGAAGACGAAATATATCATTTTTTTAATGTTGTGCCCACATAACGACAATAATAAAAATGCTTATTGCTACATTTGTCTGTGTATATTCTTAGTATCTATGAGCCCAGTAGGAAGCAGCTGATATAGCACTTTGCTGTTTCTCTCTCTCCAACTATGAATTGAAATTGAAGGAAAAGCATTGTAAGTAATTTAAAGCGCTAAGGCTCAGTCCAGTAGGATACGATGAAGCTTACCTCGAGTTGGATCTGTTTATGTAAAAGACATAAATAATCGACATAGCTTAATTCTTGATAAATGGCGTCCTCTACCAAAACATGGGCTAAACTCACTTCCAAGTCAACACCTTGTCGAACGATTTGAAATGATGGCAAATAGGCAGTCGCAGATATGGATTGCTGGTATAGTTTTCGTAGTAGAGCATTATAAATAGAATCAGTGTCATCATTGGATGCTACAGTAACAATACTTTGTACAGGGTCAGTAGTGCTAGGGCTGAAGAGTCCATTTACGATAGAAGCAGGTGCTTCATGACCAATCCATAGGAAAATTGTATCGTGGCTATGAATCCAATATATTCCTTTCGTATCAAAGCGATCATAAGAGAGTCTTTCCAAAGGTGGCGTCAGTAAAAAAGTTGAAAGGAATGAATCAGCCGTGCCTGCTGTAAAAGAAGGGTGCTGTTGCTGCTGCTGCTGCTGTAATTGTTCGAACCAAATGTGGAGTGGAATGCATTGAGGATAGAGCCACTGACTCGTCTCGGGTACTGATAACCCCTTCATTTTTCTCATGTTGAATAGGCGGGTATCAACATTGATCTTGGTATCTTTTCTAAGGAGTATGGATTTCTTTAAGGCTGAACATAAAAGCGGCATATTTTTAAATTGTTCCGGCAAAATCAATTGAGCAGGCGAAGCATCTGGTGCACAATATTTTCGATAGGCGGATAATATATGTATTGCTAGATTATCCAAAGCGCTTCCATTGTCGTTCAAAGATTTCTTAGCTGTAACTTGTGAAATCATACGTTTTATATGGAAGGTCATGGATACGTCCAAATCAGCTGATTTAAATATAGCATTAGCACTTGATCCGGCTTGTAAGCAAAGATTATGAACGCGTACACGACGATGACCATCCACTGTTGTGTAAAGTACAGCGCATTGGAAATAGACAGGTTGGTTGGCTGGCAATTTGCTGTCATGTTTGAGTGTAATACCAATGCAAGTGTTTTCATTTATGTTGGCGAGTTGGATATCAGTAGCGTTACTCATATAGAAATTACCATAATGCTCACCCACCGACAAACCTAAATGAAATGGATGAGTTAAACAAATTAAGTTCAACAGAATAGAGCTGCTTCATAAGCTTACCATTAGAACATCTTAATCTTAGCATTGCACTATATCCTTGTTTTCGTTGTATAGATTGAGTTAGATCATGTGTCACACGTCGAATTTGATCCTGTTGCTTGGTATTGTCGCTATTGGGGGTTAGTGGCGGCGCATAAGGATCATTGCTACTATTGCTAAAATTTGGATAAAAATGTATATCTCCGCCTGTTAATGCAGATAAGACACCTATGGTAGCCAAATCTATGTAGCTATGTTTATCAGGAGCATTTGGTGGAAAGCACCATAAATCGATGGATATGCCAGATTCAGCGTATGCTGTACCCATTTGCTTATAGAAGGTTGATTTATCTTGAGGTAGAAACAAGCTCTTTTCTCGTTCTGTACCATATAAACTAGGATCATCACGGTTTTTCAAAATGCTACTTGAAGGGCCAATGGAAGGTAAAGTAGTTTGTACGATGGACGTCTTGCCTCCTGTCGATTTCTTTAGACCGTTAGAGCCTGTTAGTAAATCAAGTATTATGTCCAACTTTTTTTTTGTTTTTCGAAGCTTACCAGAGCTGCATATGCACATTGGACAGCAGCGCCAAACGCAGCATGAGTTATCATGGTAGTTTCGTACAGAGTAGGTAGTCGTTCTAGCAAAGCTTCGATAGTAGTACTAGACGATTTATTGAGATGGGAGAGAGTATTGCATTTTAGTCATGCAATTGTTCATTTTTCACTTGTTTAGTCCTAATGTCTTACCTGGCTTCCACTGAGTCTATGAATAAATGATCAGTTGACATAGGAACATAGACATCATCCAAATCAGATACGACCATGATACTCGGTTGCTCCTGGAATTATATAGACAGAGTCGTTATGAAATAATCCTTTATACCAATTACATTATTGAACCTGATGGTGGTTTACCTTTCTTAAATCATAAAAATGAAGTGTCTTATCAAATGTCATGATAGCTATTTTAATGTTATTTTTACTGCCATCTCTTGCTGCAATTTCCTTTTGCTTTTGTATCCACTCTTTCAATATATTACAGATTGTGTGTACTATGCCCGACTGGACTGCAAATTTGGTCACATCAATTGCAACTAGCCAATGCAACGGTACAGGTTTTACTATTGATCCTTTCTCGTCACCGTTTGTTGCCCAATATTCCTTAGGTACATCAAACTCAACGGTTCCGTTGGACATAAGTTCGAATGATGGGAAGCTGACATCACCAATACTATTGCTCTTCAACTGCACGATATCTTTATTTTCGAACCCACATAAATTACAAATGAATCCTGTACTGTTAATTTGACAGAATCCATTGATGTACCCTTTACATCGTGTACATCGAATAAGCTCCTCTTTCTTCAAAACAGGTACTTCTTCTTTCATTATTGATGTTGCTTTTGCAAAAGAATAGTAAGGCTGCAAAACAATGCCGAATGGTAGTTCGGTATCTCTTATCAGATTTTCCGAGTCTGGAATACAAGGTAAGGTCGGTTGCATGATTTGTGAATGACAATTCAGTTGCTGTCGTTGATCCTCTGATAGATAATGGCCATTGTTAACGTATTCACCTGTCAAGTGGTGATGCTGATGAAAACTCCCATTGGGTTGTTGATTTTCAAGTATCGATTGGAGGCGTTCTTCGTTTTTCTTCATTTGGGACTGTATAGGTGAGGGAATAGCATTCGGATCGATACGTGGTTTGAGAATAGGCCGAGTGGGCATACCTAAAGGCGTCTTGCCGCCACTTGTTGGAAATGTTGTAGAAGAGGGCACGCTATGGTTGGTGGTAGCAGTAGGGGATGGAATCGATTTAGGGTTGTCCAAAGCTGCATAAACGCGCCTGGATCGTCCTGTTTGCTGATTACTAGCATGATGACCGTTTTTATCAAGCGTCATATTGGACATTAATTTATTAATCGGAGTGATCAAACCACTATTACTGTTTTGTGAGGTGCTTTGAGGAATTGTCTGCTCTATCGGGTTTGTTGCATATAATTGCTGTGGCAGCTGTTGAGCAGCATTGCGAGGAACAAACCCACTACTATGTGTTAATGGTTGTACGCTAGGAAGCTGTTGCTGCTGAAATACTGGCGCTGATGGCTGTGCAAACGGCTGTTGCTGCTGTTGATGTTGCTGTCGCTGTATAGGTCGAACTTTGTCATTAAAAATAGGTCTATACTGCTGCTGATTCATCATTGGAGGAGGAGGAGGTTGCTGGTGCTGCATAAGATGCGGCGGCCTGAAAGGAGGAGTTGGGCGAGCATTAATATTTTGTGGTGTATAATAATCAGGTTGTCGTGTCGCAGTGGATGAAGTGGATGATGGCAAAGACGACATTGTGCAAAAGAAAGGAACACAATTTGGTTCAGATAACCAAAAAATGAAAATTCCGACGTGCAGATTGGTTTAAAAGCGCGGGGGAGGTCATCCATTTGGCCGTTGCAAAATATTGGTGCTATACCTTCTTAGTCAAACTGGGTGCTATGAGTTGAGGAACACTTCCATTGGCTTAACGAGTTTGGAAAATTACACAAATCTTTTGGTACCCGTAAATACTCCACCATAATATTGCTGAACCAAATGGTAAATAGAAATTCGTACCCTTTTGTTGACGAAGTCCAAAGAGGAATAAACACAAATCATATATGGCGTTATGTCATTGTATATCTATATGTAGCTTTGAACATATGTTAAACAAGGACGTTAATGATGGTAGTAATTGGCTGCAGTGGAATAGTTAACGTCTGGTATTTTGAAAGTAATAATGTAGTTGAAAACAGATTAACCGAAACACTCCCTGAAATACCTTTTGTTGATTATTCTGACTGAACATCATCAATGTTTAAAGCCATTCACTGATTAATAGACTCAACCAACGATGATTGATTGTCATTCCTGTAAATCAATGATCTGTTTTTGGCTTGGGTGTTGATAAGCTATATTTGGATCATTGGCAAAAAATTGTATTCGGAGCTTATATGTAGATGACAATAGAACTCGTATGAAATTCTTATAGCACCGTTACATGTTCCGGTATACCTCCAGTGAGATACATACAGAGCGACTAGCTAATTAAGGCGCGTTCAAATCCCATAAATGACAAGTTATAGATCAACACTACCTTCTTTCCGGTACGATCTCTATTGTTGATATTGTCTACAATGATTCAAAAGGCACGAAGATGCTATAAATAGTAGTACTCAATAGTCAGTTATCTCCGGCCTTCATCGGCGACAAGCCGAGCCTTTAGCCAGACTGAATGGGATAATTGCATTTTTGAAAATTCTGGAACGAATTACGCGAAATTGTTCAAGTTCCGTGCCTTGGGATCAGAAAATTTGTTCTCCGGCTAAAATCGAATGGGTTGTTAGATCATTCCTTCTGCTATTTTGATTTGGAGAATACACGGTAATGATGCATTTAGAAATGGCAACATCCGAAGAGATAACTGGAGATTTTCAAGAATTTGTTCTTTTCAAAACAGAGATATACTGAAATGTGGTTGGCTGGTCCTCGTTTTTAACTTTCTCTTACCGGAAAAAAGATAGCTAACACATATCAAGGAAATACTATTATTCCCAAAGAACACTATAGTTTAGGCCTGCCATTTATGGACGATGCATTAGTCACTAAACCGGTCTTTCAATAAACTGATTTGTATAATCAGTGAAATCACAAAATTGCCAGTTAGTAAGTACATCGATCGCGGCGCGGTTGATTGAGGTGAAGATGCTGCTCTCTACTCGGACTATTGTTTTTAGTGTCTACTGTTTTTTGCTAACGGACTTAGTCAGAATTACATGATATACCCTCTCAAATAAACTTGATGTCTATTTTATAATCAAGCTTATCCTAGCCAAAATACCTAAAAAAAAGAGCCATTGTTTGCTGAGCATGTTCTCATTTTATCAACAGTATTGAACGTTTTCAGAATATATTCGATATGCAAACATCAAGGATCGCCAGCAATAACCCTCATGAAGGAGTATTCTATAATCGATGAGTAAATTGAAGTCAAAATTCCATGTTTGAGAATCATCAAAGGGTCGCATTTTACCCTTAATGTGTGCTAGAAACCCTTTAATTATCGTTTACTAAGTCAAATGACAAAAGAAAGGCGGAGGTTGCTTGCTAACCGTTACATTTTTGCCCTGATTACTGCCTTTACTTGAAAGCCTCTGCTTCTTTATTCCATTTTTCTTCAATTGTTACACAGTTTGATATTGATCAAAATATTCAGTATCAAACATTTGTACTTAGTACGGATCAAAGTACAACGGAGGTTCTCGATGATTCTGTGCTGACTCTAGGTATTACTATTTTTCCATTTCTACTCAAGTGATTGGCCTTCATTCCGATGTTTCAAATGACTACTGCAAAATTCACGGAGAATGAGGAATCCATCAGCTTCATTTGCTTTGAAAGCGGAGATCACTAAAACATATAAAAATTCAATATTATTTTTTTTGATTTAATGCAAACACAATCCTTTTCATCAATTTAAAGTTATCCTACTCTTTAACAAATAATAATGATCTTTACTTCTCATCAACCTAATAAGCCTATACCTGAATCAGCCAGTCTTTTTCACTTCTTATTTGAAGACAACGACAAGAAATTTCCTAGAAATAAGCTTGCATATCTCGATATTGAAAATCCTAGCAAAAGATACACTTTTGAACAAACTAAATCTCAAATCCTCAAGGCCGCCGCTGGTCTCAAACGTGAATTCGGTTTCGAAAAGGATGATGTAGTTGCTATCTGTTCGCCTAACATGGTTGACTATCCTATCATACTTCATGGTGCAGTTGTTGCAGGTAATATTTCGATGATGCTTTTCAGAATTTTAAAGTGACGCGAGTGCCGGTTTTAAAGGGAATTATTGATCTAACGTTAAAATCGAAAATCTATAGGAGGCGCTTGTGCGACTATTGACCGCGAAGCTGATGCCAAGCTTATCGCCCACGATTTGGATGTTTGCCAAGCTAAGGTTGTTATTACACACAGTGATACCCATGCTAAGGTACTTGAGGCCTGTAAGTTAGTTAACTTTCCCAAATCCAACGTTCTCGTCTTCGACGAATCTTCCGTGGATGGCCTTCGTACTGTTGGTGAGACCATTTTGAGCAAGGAGGAGTATGCTGAACCTGTGAAGTTTACTCATGATGAGCTTGTCAATAATCCCGCCTTCCTTTACTATACCTCTGGTACCACTGGTGATAAAAAGGCTGTCATTATCACGCAACACATCATCATGGCCAACCTGACAATCCAGGAAGACTTGCCTTTCAACGATCGTATTAATATCCTAGCTTACACCGAATTCCACCACGCCAGTTCATTTGTGACATCAATGCAACTATCTTTATTGTACGGTATGTCCGTCTTTGTCATGCCTCACTACGAACTTCGCAAATTCTGTGAAGCAATTGAGAAATATAAAATCAGCATGACCAACACTCAGCCCTACATCATTGCCGCTTTGACTAAAGAACAAGTTTGTCAGGAATACGATCTTTCATCACTCAAATCCGTCATTTGTTGTGGTGCCGCTCTTGATAGCTCTGTTACTCTTGCTGCTCGGGAAAAGATGGGTCTCAAGGTTCTTGACATTTATGGTATGACTGAAGTTCTTTGCGCTTTTGAAACAAATGACGAGCTTACATTGAAGCACAGTATCGGTCATGTTGCTTCCAATTTTCAAATCAAGTTGATTGATGATGATGGCAATGAAGTTCCTGCCACTGGTGGTATGGGTGAGCTTTTGATTAAGGGTCCCACTGTCACTAGAGGTTATTACAGAAACCCTGAAGCTACAGCCAAGGCTATAGACAAGGATGGATGGCTTCACACTGGTGATTTGGTCAAGGTAGATAAGGATGGTTACTTCTACTATGTCGATCGTGCCAAGGATATGATCAAATACTACCTTGTCCAGATTTATCCCAGTGATATTGAAGGAATTCTGATAACCCATCCTAAGGTTGCTGATTGTGCTGTTATCGGTATCTATCAAAAGGAATTGACTACTGAATATGTCACTGCCTTTGTTACATTGGTGGAAGGCGAAAAACCTTCTAGAGAACTCGAAGAAGAACTCAGGGAATACTGTGATTCTCGTCTTGAAGATGAAAAGCGCATCCGTGGTGGAGTCCATATTATCCCTGAGTTCCCTCGTACTGCTTCTGGTAAAATCCAAAGACGCGTCCTCAAGGAAAAGGCTACCAACGGTGAATTATAAACTTTCTGATATCTTTTACTTTATTTATTACATTCTACTATCGAATCATTTAGACTTCATATCTTTTTTCATAAACCCATCTTTTTGCATGTCTCATCCTCTTCACTCTGCTTAAACTTTTTTTTTTATTCATGAATAAAATCACTTGTTCTGTTTATACAATGTTTTTCTTTTGGGGGTCAGTAGGAAATCGGAGAGCTGCAAAGGAAGAAATGTAGACGTACTCAAGCCCGTGAATTTCAAGGAGAGTTTGCCACTCGGACTCACAATTGTAGGTGAATGGGACTTAAAACAATTCATGCTTATGTTTTTATGGTTCTTTTATTGAAAAAATTATTGTATTGCACTAGCCATTCATTTTCGTGTTGTAAAATTCATGAAAGACAAAGAAGTGCGTTAGTTATTTGGCACAATAAAAGGAGATTTGAGCGCTTCGTCAGAGAATCCTGAGCCAGGAGGAATGTCAGGAAATAAAGTTGTGAGAAGTGTAGGCAAAATTCTGTTGGTGTTGTTCGGATCTCCTAACATATAATCATAGCCCCAGTTTGTCAGGTTGGCTGGTATAAATTCTTTCATAATGAAGCGGTCTACAAAAAACATTCAATAAAAATACTTTAGTCACCAATTTTAGAGAGTCTCGCAAAGTAAATAGACATACCATTCTTAAGAAGGTTGACTGCATCAGATAGAATGCCTCTATTCATTGTATAAGGGAAACGGATGCCAAGGGGCTTTGGTTGTTCTATCAGCAAGCCAGGGAAAAGCTCAACGTTCTCTGGTGTTCCATACAATTCTTGCAGGCCCTTTTGTACTTCAATATCCTCTGAGAAATCCTCAAAAGTTTGTAAAGGCATCAAATTGAAATGCCTACGGAAATCGTTGAAGGTACAAATGTTTAAAGCTCGTGCTTGATTTATGCCCGCAATTTCAACATGTTCCAAAGCAGCAGGTGTATTTCGACCATTACTAATGTAAATACAATATTCAATTATCCACAGTTCTGAACTTTGAGAATGGCAATCATTCAATTGTCTTTATTATACTCACCCCAGCTCCGATGCATTCTGAGAATAGCCATCCTTCAAAAACTGTACAAGGTCACGGTCCGGAAAGGTACCGTCCTCAGACCGATGGGTTCCAGCAATTGGAAATCCCCTTTCGAGCTCTTCTGGAGTAGCGTGGACAAAGTGTTCACAGAATTTTTCATATAAGCGATCTTGAAAAGAGCTGTTTGATTTAGCTGCCTTTTCTGTTTCTGGTCTCTTTTCTTCTTCTTTTTTCCTATGTAATAGATGGTGGTGATCATTCTTCTCTCTTATGGCTAATGATGCAGCGTCAGCGTCATGAATTTCAGTAGCCGTATTACTATCCCCCATCAACACTTCAAATACCGTGGTCATCCATTTTGTGTCCTTTTCACCCAAAGCCGCATGCCAACGGTAGATAATGTTAAATTCATATGATACGGAATTACCATAAATTGGATCAAAAGGCGCGTCTTTAGGATCAAACAGTACAAAATCGGCATAAGCATCAGCACCACTTATACTACGAACATACTCATGGATGACAATATTCAGATAGCATGCGTTGTTGACCAAACGTGCAGTTTGAAACAAGTGCTCATCTTGTTCTTCTTGATTCCTCAAAGCTTTGCCGATTCCGTAAGAGAACCTTTCATTCTCGTTGATTTCGAGTAATTTTTTAGCGATATGGTTGTGGTTGCGAGAAAACATTACCATCAGTGCACAAACGCCTGTTTCATTCAAGTCAATATATCAGAGAAACAGGGTCTCAATTTCATTGGCTTTTTTTTTAAAAAAAAAAACTTACCTGGAATCTGCAAAACCAATCGTTTGTCTGCCCATTGATCAGGCTTCAACAAACCACATTTCATCTGGCGTACAGCTTCTTGTTCTGAACGGTTATTACCATATAGAGACGACCTGTAACAAGTGGGTAATGCATTGAAGTGAGAAAGTGAAAGTGAAAAATAAACAAAGGTATATGTATATATCATTTACAAATCAATGTAGCTCGTTGTCAGATTTCTAGCAGGATTCTGGGGATCGCTATGAAAGAGGTCATGAGTAATCAAAATAGCGATATAAAACAAGAGCATGTTGATTCCATTCTTGTTTTTGGAGAATTTCCCATCGGGACGTCTTAATAGTTTGTCAAAAACGTCCTTGGCTGAGGGAAGCGGATCCATGTTTCTCTTGCTTGTATTTGCCACTGTTCTGGAATAGTAGCTACCTGCCTTTCCCTATTTAAAGAACAACGTATTATGTTAAGGAGCTGTATATGCCCTCATTATATTTCTCAGCCCCCCAACCCCACTCTTTATTATGTGCTTAATTGTCATATACATACTACATCAGGTATTAAAAGGCTGTTGCCACTTCCGTCAGCACTGCGAAATTGTTGACCCATATAGCTAATGAATGGCTTGCGTATATCATTCTTCATGAAGTTTTCAGATAAACAGTAAATTGTTAAGTTTGATTGCTTTCATAATTTGTTCGATCACGTAAACGTACATAATACCCTTCCATCAGAGGCGCAATGAACGATTTGACAAATGTTTTGTATTCTGGTCCCAAATGGCATAAAATACTGACTACAGTCTCAAATGTATTGTTCCGGTCGTTGACTGGCATATTTTTACTCAAAAGACTACAAAGATGATACGAAAAACAAAATGTTTCTTGTTACGTCTGCCTGATGTATGTCACCTTATTGCTGTATTGACTCACGCTTCCGTAAGGCTACTAATCAGTAGCAGCTTGTCATTCAAGGGCAGTTTTAGAGCACTTTTCAAAACCTCCTCATTGGTGGGGGTCAAATGCAGTAAAGCCTTGGCATTTTCAACAATGGCGGTCAAGGTCCACTTTAAGCCAACTGGTGCGCTACTTTGACCTGGTTCCACCTTATGTGATATGTTTTCCAGAATAGTCATCGAGCCCTCATTCATACTCTCCGTTAACTTTTTGAGATTACTAAACAAAACCTCGTGGTTTGGTTCACTTTTAACGAGTCGATGGTAGATTTCGGTATATGACGGATGTTGCGGTTTCAAGGCCTAATTTGTCCAAATTATCATATTTTATTATAAATAATTGTACCTTGCAATGAAAAAGTCCCTGCCTGAATGACTGATTCAATCCTTTTATATTGGCTTTGTATTAAATATATTTAGTACCATTTGTATGTTGTGCAAAGCTTCAAGTCGATAAGAAACTAAACTTGATGGTAAAGTGAATGAAAAGAGCCTGCACAAGAAAGTTGCGTTTCAGCAACTATAAATATTTCATGCAGAATACTTTTTGAAAGGATGCGAGTTAGATGTGGTCAGCGTGCATGCATAATACGACATATTACTCAAAGCAAATAATCAAGTATACGTCCGAATTCACGCAGGAAGGCCTTTAATATGTTGGAATATGCAAGGCAGGCAAATAATCAGAAAACGTAAAGTTCTCTGCAAATCAGTTTGTTTTTACAAAACAGATAAAAAGAATCGCTAACGCCAGGCAGAGCATCACTTCTAGAATTGTCATTTTACGCTTCTCACATACGCATCCAACCTTCTTTTTCTATTTCCTTTCTTTTTTTTGGGGGGGTTGGGTGGCGGAGCGGGGCTTTGCAATGTTCATTGTAATATTTTTGACTTTTGCAGTATGACTAGGTTCAATCGTTTCAATTTGTATCGACGTTCAATGGATATTTTCTACTCGATAATGCAAGTTATATTTACTCAATGCATGTTTGCTAACTGATATGCTCGGAGCGCTCATTTTGAGAAGAGCTGGCGCAATAAACAGAATATTTGGTACCTGTGTAACGTTGCGAACAGACATGAATATATCTATTGTCCACCACTTGTGTTGTCAAAGAATGTCCGAAAATAAATTAAGGTGCAATGTTGGCAACGACATTAACTCAGAGTTACTTTTTTCTTGTACGCAATTGCAATAAAAAATCAATATGATTTTCGAGTCAAAGATGCCTAAACGCATCTTTCCAGACATCACGCTGTATCAACTGTTATTCGAGCAAAACAAGAAATTCATACCGTCCAATGCATGCTATATAGATGCCGAAGATCATACGCAACAGCTTACATTCGCAGAAGTACAAGATATTATCCTCAAGTTTGGTGCAGGCATAAAGCTTCAATTTGAGGATTTTAAGCAGGGTGATGTCGTAGCATTTTATGCTGGAAACTGCGTAAGTACAGATTGTCTCGTTGCATACCGAAATCACAAATCAAATTGACTATTCAATTTACCAAAAATAGTTGACTTATGCAGCTGCAATTCATGGTCCTGTGGTTATTGGTAACTCTCTTTGTATATTACATTCAGTGAATTTAAAAACTGATATGAAACAAACTTTATGGATGCATCAGGTGGAGTTTCTACCACTATTGATGCTTCTTCTGATGCAGTATCAGCTTCAATTGCTCTCAAAACGGTCAATGCCAAAATTCTTATTACCGACTCGTCACATCTAAACAAAGCCAGAAAAGCAGCCAAGCTTGCCAATCTATCTGAGCAGAATATTTTTCTCTTTGACGAAGGAAACGAAATTCATCAACTAAAGGACGACCTATCTGAATACCAGACATTTACCAATGCCTTTTTGAAGCATAATGATTTTGCCACACCCGTTACCTATTCCTCGAATAAATTAGCAACAGTACCCTGCTTTTATTGCTTTACCTCAGGCACCACAGGAAAAAAGAAAGCTGTGACTATAACGTAAGCAGAAAGGTTTTTATTCAAGTCCATGCTTGACTACCATGGTCATGGAGCTCACTTGAATAATTGATATAGACATAAATCGTTGACCAGTGCTCTGCAGCTCAAGGACGATTGGCTTCCTCCCACACTTTCTATGCTACTTCATACAGACTTTCATCACGTCAGCTCTCTGTTAATCACTTTCCACATGAATGTATATCATGGCTGCACTTCGTATATTTTGAAAGAATATACATTTGAGAAACTCTTACGCGGCATTCAAACATGCAAGGCGAATGTAATCAGTACACAACCTTGGATCGTAGCGGCTATGGTAAAAGAATTTGAGAATATAGTAGAAAAAAAAGGGTATGACCTCTCAAGCCTGATGTTGGTCGTCTGTGGTGGAGCATTCATCGACAAGACGGCCTGCATGTCTTTTTATCAAAAGTATAAAGCGCCTCTTGTGAATGCTTATGGTATGACAGAGATTCTAAATTTTTTAGAGTCGAGTTTTCCTGGCACCCTCAAAGGTAAAGTATAGCTATCCAAGAAGGAAAGAAGACTGTTTATCCACATAAAATGTCCATGTTCATTAGGAGAAATGGGCTGTCTCTCCACTGGTTTTTCCTGCAAGTTATTAGACCAAAACGGCAAAGGTAATAAGAAAGCCATTTCCATGAACAAAAGCATATCTATGTCCGCACGGCTAATATCCTTATGAATTAGAGGTCGGTTATAACACTGCTGGCGAGCTTTGTGTAAAGGGGCCTACACTGACTCCAGTAGGTTTATCAGGTGTTTATTCATGTTACATAAGTATTGATAATACTCATCACATTGTCCTGTGTTATTGTATTACTAGGGCTACTATGATAACGATGAATTGAACGCAGCTTCCTTTGATAAAGACGGATTCTTTCATACAGGTGATTTGTTCAAGGTCAACGAGGACGGCGTTTTATTCTTTATTGACCGCTTGAAAGACATCATTAAACACAAAGTCCATCATATAGCACCACAAGACATTGAAAGTGTATTGATGCAGTATCCTCTTGTTACAGACTGCGCAGCTGTAGGTGTATACTCTGATGAAGAAACATGCTGGTTACCTCGCGCTTTTGTGCTACTTTCATCAGCTACGGAAAAAAAGGATCTCGATACGATCAAGCAAGAACTTTTAAACCTTGTGAAGGAAAAGCTCCCTCCTCAAAGTCAACTCTACGGAGGGCTCTACCTCTGTAGGGACTTGCCTCGAACATCCACCGGGAAAATTGAACGCCGTACACTTCGATTGAGCGACCGAATGGATCAATGGTTGTTTTGAGAGAAAAAACCGGCTCCCTCATCTAGAAAATAATAAATGCTAATTCAGACACTATTTATGACTTGTCCCCTCATTGAAAAGTTGCGAGAAAATTGTAATTGTTGCCGGTAACGCATATGCATCACCTTTACTGGCGTTAAAAATTGTCATTGAGCACCAACTATGCTTTCGGACTAACAGTGCTGATCTTTTCTCAGCTCATTACACGTTATTCAGCAATCGTATATGACTATTTGCATAGGCATAGTGGCTATCGTCCTTGCATGTAGGATTTTAGGTACAGTAAGCTATAGGGGAAAGCATACCGCGTGATACCAACTTTTATTTCTTACAACAAAAATTTTTGCATGTTTTGTGTAGCCAAGTCGTTAGCAATATGAGTTGAGGATAATCTATACATCACTCTATACATCATGCCTATACATTGTTATGCATCTTTCGATAATTTTTGTTCACTTTAAGGGTCTTATCATCTCTCTCAAAGTCAAAATATTATTTTTGTTCATACTCATAGAAGTGGAAGTTTGCTTCATACGTGTGGACAGTAATAAGGCTGTGGTGTATCATGCTGATCATTCAAGATCATTTTGTTTCTATTCAATCTTACACACCAGAATCGTCAGCCAATTTGTTTCGCTGTAAACCCCCTTGAACGAGCACTATCGGAAATGAAAAATGATAGCAACATAAAGGTTCGGTAGAAGAAACGAGGAGGTAAGGCAAATGACTTGGAAATATTCCAGGCACAAAAATACAATGGACTGGGCAATAGCCATGTCATCCTCCATTTTACCATGAGAAACAAACAGTAAAGATATTGTTTTTAGATCAAAGAGAACAAAGATATAGAATTGTCCGAATCCTACGAACGGATTTCAAGCATAAAGAAACCTAAAGAGGTAGTATTCAGGTCTATTCACTCATGAAATGACGACAGCAATGTTGAAAAGTATGTATAGATACTATGGAATATAAAGGGAATGGAGATAATGATACAAAAGACGCTTGACGTTTTTTTATTAATCTTCAATTTCAGGAGGATATCCGTCATCAACTAATATGCAAATGAAAGTGATAATGATGTTAGCGTAAAATACGTTATTATGCTAACGAAATACTCCTATGAGAAACAATAACTTACTCTTTCGTCTGAATAATGTTATTTCTTGCTGCTTGAAATAGCGTCGATTTTCTTCGTCAATCAGCACTAAATTCAAAAAGTACCTGGTGGAGAACTTTTTATTGACATCTAACAGCAGCAGTAGGATTAGATATCACACTCACTCTACACTGCTTTCAAAAAAAGATGGCACAAACCTCTGAAGGTAGGTGTTAGTTCGAAGCCACCGAGGAATAAACGGATAGGAATGGTTTCGCCTATAAAATGTTGGTTGAGTATGCTTTGTGTCCCCTCATTTCAGCTCTAAGTGATAAATACCTCTGACAGGTGCGCCATCCATAATCTCGAATTTTGTAATCGTTTCGCTTTCATTGTATACGTTGGGTACTAACAAACAAGTGGGGATCATATCAATCCACTAAGCTCGCTTTATCCTTCCTATCATTTTTTTACGATCAAATCACTTACGGGCGCCTGTTGTTTCACGTCTGAGGATGGACAATTCCATCGTTTTGATTTTTATACGAACCAATAAAAAGTAAATTTTGCCCACAATGACATCTTTCAAATGATATCTAGTGAATAACGATGTTAGTACTGCTTCAAGACCCATGCCTTTCAAGCCACCCCTTCTACTTACTTTGATTTGTTATACTCAAATTCGATATGTAAGCAGTCTTCAATACCCACTTCCATCTTTATGGAATTGTTGATCTCAACTGGCATCCTGTAAGAGTTGACCCAGATATCTCTTTCACAAATCACATCTGCTAAACGACGAGCAATAGTAACACGAATAAAGTATCTATACCGATGGGGGGACAGTGTTTCAATTACAAATAGACTTCTATGGCACTACTCGTTCTGATGATTTACCTAAGCTTGACATTGATACCATTATAACATTCATACTGTTTTTCTACATTTTTAAATTCAAATTCGAAAGCAGCGTTTTGTCGCAATTCTCCAGGTGCAGCTAATTCTTGCGATAATGTCAAGAATTCGTGTGATTTGCCTTTATCATAATACAACTCTATGACATGAACACGACGGGTAAAGAGAAAGGGGAGTTTAGCCTCACCCTGCTGAAGGCTTTCCTATCTATCTGTCATTCATACCTATGCTGCCTACAAACTCCACTTTGATACCGTTATGCTCCAGCTTTTTGCCATCTCTTAAATTCACATTCACCTGTTTCCACAAGTCCCATGAGTGAGTGGGGGGGTGTATTTGTAAAAGAATGTATGTTTCCTCTGTTGTCGACACTTACTTTTCCAGTGACAGACTCGCCGTCAAGGAAAACAGGATATGTTTCCTTTCTATTCTTGTCTACTTTGACATCAATATGTTTTCTTGCGTCTTCATTGGTGAAAGCAACTTCTATTTCAACGGGTGTAGATAACCCGAATAAACTCTAGAGGAGAAAAAATAGTTCAGCTTTTGGTTGGTTTTCAGCGTAGGCCTAATGGAGTGGTACTTTACAGCCATGGACATTGTTTCTCCTGCTGCTGATGGATTGAAAATGGAAAGAAGACACAAAAAGGACACACAACTTGCTTGAGATTTTTTGGCTGCTGCTGCTGCTGCTACTGCTGCTGCTGCTGCTGCTGCTGCTGTCTTTTTTGTCATGCATTTCACTCCCCGCATTTCACTGGTGAGTCGTTTGCGTTTTTCGTGTGTGTAGGGTACTTTATTCATTTTCTGTAGAGCGTCAACGGAGAAAGTCATCCTGTCTCGTCAATGACTTGATTCTGTGGCACTACTTGAAGCTGCTGTCTTTTTGATGAATAGCTTTCCTTACGTTTGTCATTAGCTGCATGGAAAGAGGAAACGGCGTTTGCATGCTCCGTTTTTTTACGGGCATTGAAAGGGCATCACAGGGACAGACAGCCTAAATAAGGAAATCAAAAATTTTCATCTTTTTTTTTTTTTTGTTTTCACTCTTTTTGTCATTGTCAACCGCATCCATAGATCATGGAACGATCATTACCCAATATTCTTGTCACTGGTACACCAGGTACTGGTAAAACAACCACCAGTGAAATGATTGCCGAAGCAACTGGTTTAAAACATGTCAATGTGGGAGAACTTGTGAAAACGCAACAACTTCACGAAGGATATCTTGAAGAATTCGATACACATATCCTTGATGAAGATAAGGTAAAAGTCTCAGTGGCAACAGGTTCAGAACGCACATCATTTGACACCCTGTTATAGCTATTAGATGAAATGGAAGACATGATGAAAGAAGGAGGAAAAGTAGTCGACTTTCATACATGCGAAATCTTTCCCGAAAGGTGGTTTGATCTCGTCCTTGTGCTTCGCTCGGATACAGCCAACTTGTATGACCGTATGGTGAAAAGGTAGGTGATCTATAGATCTATAGAATAGAGTAGCGTTCTCTTGTCATGGTCCATTCCAACTGATTCGATATGGTAGAGGCTACAATAAGCGAAAAATAGATGAAAATATGGAATGTGAAATCATGCAAGTTGTATTAGAAACAGCACATGAATCCTATGCGCCAGAGATTGTGGTTGAATTACAAAGCAATACAGTGGATGATATGGAAAGTAATGTAGAACGAGTACAGATGTGGTTGGATGCATGGAAAAAGAACAATGTGTAAATAGATTTTTTCCGTGGATAACGTTGTATATATTATATTCATCAGTAAAAAAAGAAGACGAGGGTCGATGGTGGAGGCATCATCATGATGGGCCATTTTTTATTTTATTTTTTATTTCAAAATATGTAGAATGGAGAGCAAAAGAGTGAGGATGCATTTTTTGAAAGGAAAGGAGTCGTTGATGGGAAAGGTGCACAAGAAGCATAATGAGGGATATATTATATGTATAAATAAGTGTAGTAAAGGTGATGGAGTGGAAATGGACATTTATAAATTTTCTTTTTTTTTTTTTTCAAGAGCAATAAATAATGGGGGGGGGAAAAAAGAGCCTTAGTCTTTTTTCTGTTGATTTCGTGCGGCAACGTGAGGATGAAGTAGGAATTCGTGCAAGGGTTTGCCACCGGGAACCATAGGGAAGAGCACTTCCTTCTTACAGACGACAGCATCCATGAGAACAGGGCCTTCATTGTATTCTAAGAATTCCTTCATCTTGGATTCGACTTCAGAGGCTTTTGTCACACGAATGGCTTTCACACCCATGGCTTCAGCCAACTTTACAAAATCAGGATTGGTCATGATGGTGCCTGAATATCTGTTTTTGTAAAAGAGGTCTTGCCATTGTTTCACCATGCCCTGGAAAGAGTTGTTGAGGAGAAGGACTTTGACACCAATGTTGAATTCAGCTGCGGTGGCCAATTCCATCGCTGTCATGGAGAAAGAAGCATCCCCGTCAATATCGATGACGATTTCATCTTTGGCGGGTTTCGCTACTTTAGCACCAATGGCAGCGGGCAGACCGTAACCCATGGTGCCGAGACCGCCGGACGTGATCAAAGAGCGTGGTTGCGTCCAACGATACATTTGGGCTGTCCACATTTGATGTTGTCCTACTCCCGTGGTAATGGTGACTTTCTCTTTCTTGTCTCGGGTCTGCTTGTCTAATTCTTCGATCAATTGTTGCGGTTTGAGGGTTTCGTCATCGGAGACCGTCTTGTCGTAGTAGAAAGGGTACGCTTCTTTCCAAGCTTGGATTTGGTCTAACCACGCTTCTCGACGTTGGGGCTTGATATGAGGGAGGATCTTTTTCAAATTTTCTGTCACGTCGCCTTCAATGGCCTCGGTCGCTTGTACCACTTTGTTGATGTTCTTGGGCATGATTTCAAAGTGAAGAATGCCGCCGCGGTTTTCTTTCGCCGCCTTGAAAGCTTCGGGTGCAAAATGAGCGATATCACCTGTGACACGATCATCGAAGCGAGCGCCCAGGGCAAGGATTAAATCGGCATTTTGCATCGCCAAGTTTGCATAACAAGAACCGTGCATACCGAGCATATGCAGGGCTTTCGGGTCCAATTCATCGTAGGTGCCGAGACCATGCAGTGTGGTGGTGACGGGAATGTTGGCGCGATGCGATAATTCTCTCATTAACTCTGGACCGTCGGGATGGCCCAGCACACCATGACCCGCATAGATGACGGGACGTTTGGCTTTGTTGATGAGTTCAATGGCACGGGTGATGACAGGATGAGGTTTGGATCGTGCTTGTTCGACAAAAGCACCCACGGCTGTATTCGGGATGATAGGGGTGGAGGGTCGGGAAGGAATCATGGCATGGGTAGGGATGGGCTTTCTGAGGATACCGGCCGTGATGTCTTTGGGAAGATCGACAAGGACAGGGCCAGGACGACCACTGGTGGCAATCGTGAAAGCTTCGTTGATACGGCGCGGAAGTTCAGCAATGTCTTTGACCATCACATTCCATTTTGAACAGCTACGAGTAATACCGACCACATCAGCTAGGATCAGGGAGAGAGAGAGAGAGAGAAAAAAAAAAAAGATAGAGTTTAGCACATCAACATGTTGAAACTCTAATGGGTATGAGTAGGGGGGGGGGTTCTTACCTTCTTGGAAAGCATCGGTACCAATGGCGCCCGTGATGACTTGACCGGAAAAGACAACCAAGGGAATACCATCCGCCAAGGCATCCGCCATGGCTGTTACTACATTGGTGGCGCCAGGACCGGATGTAACGAGAACAACACCAGGTTTACCTCTATCCCATTAGCATAGTAAAGTTAGACCTCCCCCCTTACATCTTTTTTTTTTTTTTTTTAACAGAAAAAAATTCTGTAAGCTCCCTTACGTTGCTTTAGCATAACCTTCTGCCATATGCCCAGCACCTTGTTCATGTCTTGGAAGAATAAAATCAAAATATTTTGACTCATAGATGGCATCAAACACAGGCAAGATAGCACCACCAGGGTAGCCAAAGATATGTTTTACGTTGTGTCTCAACATCATTTCATGAAATATTTCTCCACCCGACATACCAACAAAGGAGTCATCCATTTCTTGTTGTTGTTGTTGGTAGTAAGGCTTTTTAGAGACGAGGGGATGAAGAGGACGAGCCGTCCTTTCGGTGGTTGTCACACTAGCCACACGATCTGATTGAGGAATGGATTGTCTGATAAGAGAATGGGATCATATTAGTCTACATCATGGGATCAGAGTGTAGGTCAATGGAAAGAAACAAAAAACATACGGTAATGCTGCAGCATTCTTTGACTTTTGTGTGATATGAATACGTCGTGCGCCACAGCAGCCGACCATGGCTTTACTGTGTTGAAAGAAAGCGTTTCGTGACGCTTTTATAAGATGGTGTGTTGCTGTCGCTTTCGAAGTGATAAACATTTTGTATTTCTGATCCAAGTGAAAAGAAGCAAAGAATGAAAAGAAAAAAAGGTGTAGAAAAGTAAAACTGAAAAAAGAAGACTAGATAACTCTACTTTTGGTTTTTTTTTTTGTAAAACACAATAATTTATATATGGAAACAATCCAGATCAAAGATAATGAAAAAAAAAAAAAGAGAGAACAGAGAGAAAGGATCTAGAAGTCCTTTTTCATAGCGCGGCTGAAGAACCTATTGTCTATGTAGGCTGCATTTCTTTTTTAATTTTTTTTTTTTTTTGTATAGATAAAAGGAGCGAATCACAGTTTGACCGGCGATTGAAATAGAATGACTCAATCAAATGAAAAACAGCTTTCTGTATCTCTCATTTTGCAGTAATGACTTGCTTTCATGAAGGAAAACAACTTGACCAAATAGGAATCGTTCAGTAGAATAATCACCCATGTCTTTGGACTGTTTACGGTCCAGAAAGCGTGTGTTTCAAAAGCATGGCCAAGTTGCTAATACCGGTTCCTTAAGCCTAGAGTTGCCCAATTTTCTAAACAAACATAAAGGCAGAACAAGGGGTTAATTGTGAGTCAGCCCAATGAAAATGCTCTTTTATGTCGAGTTGGCAGTTTTTGTGTCTGTCATGCAACAAAAGACGATCCCCGATTTTCATTGGTGAATAATCAATATGATTCGCGAATTTATATTTTTTTATTGATTTTGATCAAAAAAAGTGAATTTCTAAATGTGGGGTAAGCTGACTTTGATTTTCTGTATGATGGGTTACCAATGTGCAAAAAAAGACCATGCTTCAATAAGAAATTTTCAATACAGTATTTTACCTTATATTTTAGACGATTTACAATTTTTAATGGACAATATACATTTTAATTTTAGATTTATTAAAAAATATTTTTAGAAAAGTCCATAATATTTTGGATTTGGATACTCAATTATTCAGTGATATTCAAGCAGCATTAAGGATGACATACAATCGAACCCTAGAAATTAGTCTCTATCAGTAAGAAAGTCGCCAATAATGGTTTTATTGATGTTATCTTGCAATAGGACAAACTACAAAAAGCTTGACAACTTTTTTACTAAATGACGATGTGTTCCGAGACCAACAAGATATTCGTTGGTGCCTTTTTGGACAAGAATTCCAAAAAAAGTTAACTTTGAATTGATTGACATCAAACCATTGATAGAGGGCTGATGGTCATAGTATAACAGATACCATAGCGGAATGGGATGGTTATATTAACTGTTGTCAATGTTTTTGTATGCGTTCATGGGTGACTTTCAAAGATAAGCACTATAAAATATATTGCTCTCTTAGAGTCAAATGTTGTCTCTTTCACTTTTATTTCACGTTTTTAAGATACATACTATGACCCATGTTCAAAACAATAATTTATGAAAAGAAAAAGCAAATCTTTGGAAAAGATGTAGTAAAATTGAAAGGGCAAAGATGTGGTGTTGTCGGTAAACTTTTTGCAACTCTGAAGAAACGTGAAGCTGAAGGTCAATTGATTGTTGTCACAATCGATGAATTCAAAACCTCTAAAACATGCAGCCTCTGTTTCTATGATGATATGCAAATTGTTGATACTCCTGGATTCAAGGGTACCGGCGTTCTTCACTGCAAGCAATGTCTAAAGCTATGGCAGAGAGACATTAACGCTGCTATTAACATGATGACTATATCTCAAGCAGTTTGGTCCGGAGCTGGAAGACCCGACATTTTCAAGCCAGCGAAGAAGAAGAAATAATCGCCGTAATAAACACGGTTTTCCTTGTATTTCAAGGATTTAGATCATTACAGGTGAGGAATAGTACGGTTTTTTTTTCTTTTTTTTTTTTTTTGTTTCGCACTGCTAACAAGTTTTTGGAATTTGAATCATTGTTTAAACGGTTTATATTTTGGTCTACAACACAATTGCAACTCATCTAAAATGAAAATATTAATCGTCCAAAAAAAAATGTATTTCATCTAAAATATTAGTTAAAATACTGTAAAAAGCAAACCACGTCTTTACCCATCCCTAATGACTGATACGTAGTCATGTTTTTATTCCTTTTTTTTTTTTTTTTTGCATTGTCCAATTCTGCCGTGCCATTCTATGGAAAAAGGGCCATTTTTTCATATATATCAAGCCAACTAGGTGGCTTTACTGAATCACCCGAATTATTTTCAAATTGTCACGACCTGAAAATATAAAACGGTAAAAAAGTAGGTTTATGCCCCTCATCCAGCTGAGCCAATGAAATGTCAAGTTGAGTCATGTATCACACTTTACACATGTCTGAGCTTATTGGTAGAATTCAGTGTTTTTATGCTTTCAGTAATCGACTTTGTTACTGCTACTTTTTTGACTTGAGACCAAGATCTTGGACTTTCCCTTAGAATAATCCTTACTCGGCTTATCAATTTATTGGAGAGATGAGTTTATCTTGTGCGCGCACGGAATTTCGATATAAAATAAAAATACGACTTTTTTATAACTGTTTTATTTGGTTTTTTTTTTTTTTTATTTCTTCCCCTTTTTTTCTAAACATTATCCATCATGTCTTCACGTATCTTTACTACTGCTCTTCGTAGAGCTGCTAGCTCTTCTACTGCTGCTCGTCTCAGTGTCATGACTGCTGTCAGACCTGCCTTTAGATCCACTGTCATGAAAGCGACTACCGTAAGTCAATCTTATCTTTTTTGTGAAATGAATTGGAAGGGGCCGGACATAAAATGGAAAAAAAAAAAAAAGACGATAACATCTTAACACTCTATTTTTTTTTTCCAAATGCTAGATTGCTCCTACTGTTCAATCTCGTGGTTTGAAAACACTCGACTTTGGCGGTACCAAAGAAACTGTCTATGAACGTTCTGATGTCCCCAAAGAAAAGCTTCTCGAAACCTTCAAAGACGATACCATTGCTGTTCTTGGTTACGGTCCTCAAGGTCGTGGTCAAGCTTTGAACTTGAGAGATAACGGTGTCAATGTCATTATCGGTCAACGTGAAGGTAAAACTTTCCAACAAGCCATTGATGAAGGTTGGGTTCCCGGTAAGAACTTGTTCCCTGTGTTGGAAGCAACTGAAAAGGGTACGGTCGTCATGAACTTGTTGTCCGACGCTTATCAAAAGGAGATCTGGCCTCAAATGAAGCCTCTCATCACTCCCGGCAAGACCCTCTACTTCTCGCACGGTTTCTCTATCGTTTACAAAGATCAAACCAACATTGAAGCCCCTGAAGGCGTTGACGTTGTTTTGGTGGCACCCAAGGGTTCTGGTTTCACCGTCCGTCGCTTGTTCCAAGAAGGCCGTGGTATCAACTCCTCCTTTGCTGTGTACCAAGATGCCAGTGGCAAGGCCAAAGATCGTACCATCGCTTTAGGTATCGGTATCGGTTCTGGCTACATGTACGAAACTACGTTTGAAAAGGAAGTGTACTCTGATTTGTTTGGTGAACGTGGTGTGTTGATGGGTGCTATCCAAGGTTTATTCCAAGCTCAATACGAAGTCCTTCGCGCCAACGGCCACTCTCCCTCGGAAGCCTTCAATGAAACCGTAGAAGAAGCGACACAATCTCTGTACCCTTTGATCGGTGAGCGTGGTATGGACTGGATGTACTCCAACTGCTCCACCACCGCACAACGTGGCGCCTTGGATTGGTGGAGACCTTTCCATGATGCCTCCAAGCCTGTCTTTGAACAACTCTACAAGTCTGTGAGGGATGGTTCAGAAACCGCACGTTCCTTGGATCGTAACTCTCAACCTGATTATCGTGAAAAGTTGGAAGAAGAGTTGAAGGAAATCCGTGAATCAGAAATCTGGAGAGCAGGAAAGACGGTTCGTCAACTCAGACCCGAAAATGTTGGAAAAGATTAAACGATACAATGTTTTTCTACCCTTTGCCTTAGACTCGACAGATGCTATTCCATCTGACTTTCTTTCTATTTGTACATTTTAAACAAAAAAATGACTTGTAACCCACCCCCTTCATTCTTCCTTTCTATCGCGCCTTATGTATTCCTCTCACCTTTTTATTGTCATGACTAAAAAATAAACAAACCATTTTGCTAGATTATCTTGAAATTTTCGAGTCAATGGACATCGCGTATAGTGTATGAATATAGAATGGACTGGTACTCTCTGATACACTTTGGTTCATCCAAAGTGGGGCCACTACTGAATTCTTATACACAGACAAGGCTCTTTACGTTCACTACAACTTTTCCATCACATCCACGCTAAAAATTCATCCCTCTCCATTGTCACTTGTTACTGTACATTGAATAATGACGACCAAAAAAAAAAAAAAAAAAAAAAAAAAAAAAAAAAAAAAAAAGTTCAACCTCAGGTAAGCCTGTAACTTTTAAACGTTCCTCTTTGTCACAGTGATCGTCTACCAATCGGAGATGATCACCTATGATTGGCTCGCAACGTTGCGTGAATCATTCACAGAGCTAAAAGAGAAAGCTATTAAGGTAGTGTTCATTGCTTTAAGGAACTCTTTCATTTTTGTTCCTTTTTTCTTTCTTCTTTTTTCCCCCCTCTTCCTTGTTATAAAGAAATCCCATCGAATGTCACCAAGAAAAATTTCCATTGTTTGTCTTCCCGGGGACGGTGTTGGCCCTGAAATTGTTGCTGAAGCTGTCAAGGTGCTCAAAGTCGTCGCTGAACATCGCTCTCATGTTCTCGGTGTTGAATTCGAGTTCCAGTATGAATTGATCGGTCTTGATGCGATGGAAAAAACCGGTGAACCTCTTCCCGACAGTGCTCTTGAAGCGTGTAAAGCCGCTGATGCTATCCTCTTGGGTGCCGTGGGCGGTCTTCCCGGCAATAAAAAGATCGAGAATGGGCCACGTCCAGAACAAGGTCTTTTGAAACTGAGAAAGTCGCTCGATTTATTTGCCAATTTACGTCCCGTGTCTTTTGCCTCTGAAAAGTTGACAGGTCTGTCTCCTTTGAAAGATCATGTGGTGCAAGGCACCGACTTTGTCTTTGTACGTGAATTAGTAGGTGGTATTTATTTTGGTGATCGTAAAGAAGCTGGAGAAGATGGCCAAGGTAAAGCCCAAGAGAACACAAAGAGGGAAGAAAAAAAAAAAATAGTATGCAGAACCTCTCACTGATGACTCTATTGTGTAGCTTACGATACCATGCCTTATTCTCGTCAAGAAATTCAACGTATCACTCGTTTAGCAGCTCTTTTAGCAAAAAAACAATCTCCGGTGGGCAAAGTGCATTCTGTCGATAAAGCCAATGTACTTGCTACTTCACGTCTATGGCGTCAAACCGTGACCGATACAATGGAGCAAGAATTCCCCGACTTGCAATTTGATCACCAACTCGTCGACTCGTGTGCCATGGCCATGGTGCAACGTCCCAGCTCCTTGAACGGTGTCGTCTTGACAGAAAATATGTTTGGTGACATTTTATCCGATGAAGCTTCCGTCATTGTAGGATCGCTAGGATTATTGCCATCCGCTTCCTTGAATGGTTTGCCCGATGGTCAAGGTAAATGCTTGGGTGTCTATGAGCCTATTCACGGATCGGCACCTGACATTGCTGGACAAGGTATTGCCAACCCCATTGCCACCATTTTGAGTGCAGCCATGTTGTTGAGATATTCGCTTGGATTTGAAGCCGAAGCATGTGCGGTGGAAGAAGCAGTGCGTAAAGTATTAGATGCAGGATTTTACACGCGCGATTTGAAGGGAGATAAAACAACAGTAGAAGTAGGTGATAAAGTCGCTGAAGAGTTGGCTGCTCTACTGAAGCAGTAAATGGCTACCTCTCTCTTTTTCTGTTTTTTCCTGTTCTCTATATACTTTTTATTCAAAATACCATTTTCAAAAAAATATGTAAATTTCTTCATTTTTGCAAATAAATCATGACGCTTTGCTTTCAATTGTTTCGTGATTACGGCTATCGATACCATTCCTCGTAACCCAACTTTTTTTTTAAAATGGAAAAAAAAAAAAAAGGTATCTGCAGCTTATACTGTGTCTCTGTGCCAACACGAGCCATTCATTTCGTAAGCAAATCATTGATTTTTCCCCCAAGTGTGTGCGTATCAGTCAATGGAAAAAAACGAATGTTGATCAAATTCCTGTGATTCAGCAAAAATTAGGGACATGTAAAAAAGAAAACCCGCGGATCTACACTAGACAGCCTACTTTATACGCACCTGGTTCAAAATGGGGAAAATATCCAGAAATGGCAGTCTCTGTTTCATTGTTTTTGCCTGGGGGATAGAAAGAACCCACCACCTATTCATTCTATTGTTTGCTAAAGACTGATCAAGAGATGCTGTTCACAGTGAACAGTTCCATAAGGGGCACAAGTTGGGCATGCTAATTGCCAAGAAAGTGTCTTTGGTCCTCACAGATTATCAGCCCGTCTTCACGCTTAGATGAAAGGATGATTCATCCTCTCTACTGTTTCGAATCGCGACCAATTGAATCTCCCCCGTGTGCTTTACATAGTATACGATCTTGTTGTTAGCCGTGGCATGAAATACTTTTTTTCTGCTGATATAGTAATATTGCCGAGAGGTTATCCTGAACACATCCAATAAAGAAAAAAAAAATGTATATATAGTCCAAGTTCAGGCAAAACGAAGCAATGTTTTTTGACCTGGTGATTGTATTACCATTTATCTCTTTTTTCAATCGTTTCTACGCCCATTGACATCCAAACCGTCTTTGACAATGGTCTATACTTCCAAGCATCCCAACGCAGACATTCCTACCAATCCCAGTCTCTATCATTTCTTATTTTTGGATAATCCAAAAAAAATCTCGGATGACAAGCTCTGTTATTTGGATACTGAGGATCCTAAAACGTCTTATAACTATGGTCAGATGAAGTCCCAAATTCTAAAAGCTGCTGCAGGTCTCAAGCGTGAGTTTGGTTTTAACAAGGGAGATATCGTCGCCATCTGCTCTCCTAATGATGTGGACTATCCTGTGATCCTTCACGGTGCTGTTGTTGCAGGTAAAATCATAAAAAGGAGAGAGGTGGAAGAAGACCACATGCTTTCATCTACTTTATGGAGTGGAAAGTGGGGGAGGGGGGAGGGTTTAAAAACAGTATCAAAGTGAACGCGTCGAAAGAGACAAGAGAGATTGACTCTTATTTTCTCCTCTTGTGGTTTGAAAACAGGTGGTGCTTGCGCAACCATCGACCATGAAGCCGACGTCAAGCTCATCGCTCATGATTTAAATGTGGTTCAAGCAAAAGTAGTGGTCACACACAAGGATAACTATGCCAAGGTGCTTGAAGCGTGTGCGTGTGCTCATCTCCCCAAAACCAACGTGGTTGTCTTTGGTGATGCTGCTGTGGGCGGTCTACGTACTGTGCATGACACCCTCTTAAGCAAACAAGAACTCGCTGAGCCTATGACCTTCACGGCTGACCAGCTGGCCAATGATCCTGCTTTTCTGTACTTTACTTCAGGGACGACAGGCGACAAGAAAGCCGTCATCATCACGCAACGTATCGTCATGGCTAACTTGGCTATCAAAAAAGAGTGGCCTTTTGACGACATCAACATCCTTGCTTACACTGAATTTCATCACGCCAGTTCTTTGTTGACAGCCATGAACTTTGCCTTTCAGAACGGCGCTACCGTTTATGTCATGCCTCACTATACCCTTCGTCGCTTCTGTGAAGCATTGGAAAAGTACAGCATCCATCTCACCAACACCCAACCTTACATTATTGCTGCTTTGACAAAGGAAAAGGTAGCTGAGGAATATGACCTCTCCTCTCTCAGTTACGCTATCTGCTGCGGTGCTGCTCTTGATCATTCCGTTACGCTGGCTGCAAAAGAAAAGATCGGTCTTCGCGTGTTTGATATTTACGGTATGACGGAAGTGCTCTGTATTTTTGAAGCAGACGCTGATCTAACCGAAAAGCACAGCATCGGTGAGATTGCTCCTCATTTTCAAGTCAAATTGGTGGATGAGGAGGGTAAGGAAGTGCCGACCGGTGAAATGGGTGAGCTATGCGTCAAGGGCCCTACCGTGACAAAGGGCTATTACAGAAACCCTGAAGCGACTGCCAAGTCGATTGACAAGGAGGGCTGGTTCCATACGGGTGATCTCGTCAAGTGTGATGAAAATGGCTATTTCTATTATGTGGATCGTGCCAAGGATATGATCAAGTATTACCTTGTTCAAATCTTCCCCAGTGATATTGAAAGCGTCCTGATCACTCATCCCAAAGTGGCGGACTGTGCTGTCATTGGTCTCTATCAAAAGGAGCTGACGACCGAATATGTTACTGCTTATGTTACGTTGGTGGAAGGCGAGAAGCCTTCAAAGGAGCTTGAACAAGAACTAAGAGCCTATTGCGATTCCCGTCTCGACGATGACAAGCATATTCGCGGCGGCGTTCATATTATTCCAGAGTTCCCTCGTACGCCTTCAGGAAAAATTCAGCGACGTATCCTCAAGGAAAAAGCCCTCAAGGGGGAACTGTCATTGTAATGCAAACATTATTTGGCTATTCAACTTTTTTCATCATTTCTACTATTTTTATTTTATTTTTCTTGTTACAAACAGTTGTCTTGAAAATGCAGTGAAATTCATTTATACTGCAAGACAACCTTTTCAATACATTTCAAACTGCTCATCCGCTCTCTCACACCAACTTATCAAATGGAATACAAAATCTACCACATATTTGATCGCCTTGTCACTGAGATGAGTTTATTTTTAGGACTGTCTATTTTTATGACAGAATAGCGGGAATAAAGCAAATACCATTCACCCTTATTGTGGTGTAACTATTGTGCCAGGTCTTTTTTTTTTTGGATCTGATATGGGATCATCGGCGAGAAAAAGTGATTGTTGCTCTTTCTTAATTTCGTATGGCTCGACATAGACAGCTTCCGAACATCTGGCTGGCCAATGGAGATTTTTTTTTTTTTTTTTTGCTTTTTTTGGTATGGTAGCGCTCAACTGTAGCATAGGATTGAAAAAGAAAAAAAATGCTTACGCCTTTTTCATTAACGTTCACTTTTTTTTTATCCCCGGTAGAACCATTTAACAGCTGTAATAGATCTGTCATTTTCCAGAGGTGATACTTTCTAGTAAATCAGCGAAATAAGATAGACAGTATTAGAGTAATAAAACTTTCGTAACTCATTGGTTAGAAAAACTAATATTTGGCCAAGGTTGTTAATGGCTTCAAAGTGAGATCCTTCCTAAACGAAAAAAGTGCATGTACGTCTGTAGAAATATAAGCCTTCAATCACCTTAAGTAGTTTGCATTCTTTATGAACTTTTCTCACATCAATAAAACGACTCTTCTCATACAGAGATAACCATGTATAAATAGGCACAAACGGAAAGGAGACAAGATGAAAGCAAGTTTGCACTCGAGGTTTGTGTACCCATTGATTTGAAGAAATGCTCCATTTTAAAAACTTTTTGCTGCAATGTTCACTTTAACCATTGAGAAAATTTTACCTTATTAGGACGAAAAACGCCTATCGGTTGGAATGGCAGCAGACAATTCAATGTACATCTTTGGTCGAACATAATTTTCAAGATGTAGTATTCGGTAAAGCTCACCTTGACAAAGGTAATCAAAATGAGAGCAGTTGCCAAAATAAGACTTTTCACATTTCTTACAAGTTTTATCCATTGCCTAACAGCATATTATGTGGTTACATTTCATGAAGCTTTTCCTGAGTATTGCATTACAAAACTTTGATAAAAGTAAGGTTCTATCAGGATAGGGTACTGTCCTGAGGTTGTCTACGGCAATAAACGAATTTTTCGTCCATCAAAAGCCGCACCTTTTATGATTTCAAACATATTCTTTACAGCAGAGGACATTGAATCTATTTATTGCATTTTTTTTTTTTTGGAATATAGTGTTTTTACCTCCCGTTCATGAATTTCAGTCGCGAAAGAAGAAATAATCGTTGCCTTGGTTTGCAAATGTCACAGTCCGTGAATCCTATTTTTCATCGTTACGTCGATTTGTGTCATCCTTATGAATTTTGTTTGTTACGCAGCTTTGTTGAGGTCGAACAGCTTTAGCTATTTATGGCTATATCACTATCCTGATTCCTTTCATCGCAAAATAATGGTTTACGATAATAAACTGTTTGATCTATTCTTTAATGAGTATTATGTAACGCAAATTACACGATTTGTCCAGATTGTGTGGACTTTTAAATTTTTGGTCAATTGGATTTGCTCTCTCCTGTTTTCTGCATGTTTCACACTGTCCTGAGTCTACCCTGGATCGATCAACGGTGACTTTTTTTAACTTTTTGAAAAGGGTAAACATTACCCGGATAGGTCTCTGAACGGCTAAAAGTTAATCACGGAGATCAATTTTATTAATACAGTATTTTACCTTATATTTTAGACGATTTACAATTTTTAATGGACAATATACATTTTAATTTTAGATTTATTAAAAAATATTTTTAGAAAAGTCCATAGTATTTGGATATTTGGATACTCAATTATTCAGTGATATTCAAGCAGCATTAAGGATGACATATAATCGAACCCTAGAAATTTGTCTCTATCAGTAAGAAAGTCGCCAATAATGGTTTTAATGATGTTATCTTGCAATAGGACAAACTACAAAAAGCTTGACAACTTTTTTACTAAATAACGATGTGTTCCGAGACCAACAAGATATTCGTTGGTGCCTTTTTTGGACAAGAATTCCAAAAAAAAGTTAACTTTGAATTGATTGACATCAAACCATTGATAGAGGGCTGAGGGTCATAGTATAACAGATACCATAGCGGAATGGGATGGTTATATTAACTGTTGTCAATGTTTTTGTATGCGTTCATGGGTGACTTTCAAAGATAAGCACTATAAAATATACTGCTCTCTTAGAGTCAAATGTTGTCTCTTTCACTTTTATTTCACGTTTTTAAGATACATACTATGACCCATGTTCAAAACAATAATTTATGAAAAGAAAAAGCAAATTTTTGAAAAGAAAAAATCAAGTGCTGTTAATGGTAACTTGCCTTTTGAAAGCCTCTATACCTGATCATATATATACGTAGAGATTAATCGTCGTGTACTGTTAGATGTAACGTGTATTGATTGCGGTAAAGGGGGTCATCACACCCAACAATACTTTAAATGTCAATTGTATGAGACAGAAACTGCAGATCAAGGTAAGCACCTCATGTGGCTTCAAAAGTTGGTAAATTCATCGTTAGTAAGCGACCTCATTGTACCTATAGTTGGTTCGATAGGCAGAAAACGCAAACAGAATTTTGAAATCAAGAAGGAAAAGAAGAAAGCAAGGAAAGAGAATAATGAAGAACCGGATAAAGACAATACCTGTTGTACCAAATGCAAGCAACCAGGACATAAATCGGTGCGTTCTCCTCTGTGTCCTCAACATGTATTATCAAAGGCAGAGGTCTTTCAACATCATTTGGGAAGTAATTACAAGGCGTTTACAAGAAGGTTGCCTCTTGATAACTGTGTTTTTGGTGACTATCGCAACACATTCAAGTCAAAAGTTGTTGAAGCTTGTTCTGTTATCCGCAACTTGGTTCTTAGAGCCAAGCTCTTTGTGAATTATTACGTCTTGGAAAATGCCACTCTTGCTGGGCCAAAGTGTATTAAATATATCTTCACACAAAATTTCTGGTACTCTATGATACAGCTAGTGAATGGACAAAGACCAACAAATAGTAGGCTGATACCACAACAATTACTGAGCTCGTTTGATTCTTTTAAAACGACTTACCGTAAGATTGTCTTCCCTGTCAAGCTCTTTCCTGGACTTAGTCAAGCCATTACAGAAGCATGCACCGAAATTGCTACTTCCTATACGAACAGTATAGTGGAAAATTTTGAGGAGAAACTTCTCTATTTTTTGATATATAAAATACAAATGGCATTTGTGGTAAGTTGCAACTCAATATTACTTGGGGCCTTACATGAATTTTAAAAAAAAGCTCTCATCTTGCGTAGTGTATGCCTTGGAAGCTTGTCAAAAAGGTCACAAGTGATTTCTGCTATCAAGAGATATGCCAAGGAAAACCTAAATGGCCAACTGATGACTACCTTACCAAAGATATAAAACAAAGATCCAAACCTTTTGTGAACCTTGGAAGAAGAAGCTGGGGAAGAAAGTGAACATGAAGACATTATCTGCTGATCCTGGGTCTTTCGTACCCTTTTTGTTATCTTTGAACGCAGAATTTGAGAGGGAACACGATGATCATAAACCATTTGACGTACGACGACGTCCTCTTCCAAAATTGTTATCCTTACTGCCAAAGGTTTCCGTTCAATGGAGGTTCATTACCTTGAGCGTGAACGCTCTGTCTTCTTTTGTGAAACGTTCTTAACCCCGCAATTACCAAAGCCAATTAGAGCTGTTTTTCCATGTCTTTGATTTCAAGAAACTCAGGTACAAAAGGTAAGCATACAGTTAATACGGTATACAGTCGAGTATAATGTATGAGCTTTAACTTCTTGGGCACTTGTAGTATCTCTGAACTAACACCGAATGGTGATAACAAAGAGCTCTTTGGTAATATTGTCAGAACGGATGGGTTTTCAGTTGACTTTCTTTTTTAAAAAAGACAACAATCTGGCCATGGTGCCTCGTTCCAAAAATTTGACCTCACTCTTGATGATTTCTCTCTGGATGAAGTTGACAATACTTATTTACCTATTACCCTGGATCCCGGAAGAAAGTCTGTTTTTACTCCTGCTATTGGCCTTGAATATAACAGACAAGTGCGAAGATGCACTACATCCGAATACTATCATATGGCAGGGTCAACGAAATATTGTAAGAAATTGAACAGTATGAAAGCTGTTACAGGAATAGATCTAGTAGAAAGTCAAATCCCCTCGTCAAAGACCTCTCGTCTAGGAGTATATGAGGCGTTCACCATTTATATGCTCAATAACTTAGACGCTCTCTTTAGTTTTTATGGACATGAAACAGCAAAGGACCGGTTTACGATGTACCAAGGAAGGCAAAGAGCACCCGAAACTATGGCCAACATGTTGACTCATGGAACGGCCAAGTACAATCACAAGAAGAGAAGCAAGGCAAGGAAGAGGAAAAAACAGCAGAAGAAGAAGAAGAAAGGAAAGAATGTTGACAAACAGCCGCCAATCAAGTGAGTATCAATGAAATACATGTTCATCGTTTAGCTTACGCGCTGATTGATAATTTTTAGAAGTGACAAGAAGTGGAAGGCTGATAAGTACTCAGGATTCCCTAGAAGGGTACCACTGATTGTCTTTGGTGCTGGAATGTTTGGAAAAGATGTAGTAAAATTGAAAGGGCAAAGATGTGGTGTTGTCGGTAAACTTTTTGCAACTCTGAAGAAACGTGAAGCTGAAGGTCAATTGATTGTTGTCACAATCGATGAATTCAAAACCTCTAAAACATGCAGCCTCTGTTTCTATGATGATATGCAAATTGTTGATACTCCTGGATTCAAGGGTACCGGCGTTCTTCATTGCAAGCAATGTCTAAAGCTATGGCAGAGAGATGTTAACGCCGCTATTAACATGATGACCATATCTCGAGCAGTTTGGTCCGGAGCCGGAAGACCCGATGTTTTCAAGCCAGCGAAGAAGAAGAAAGTATCGCCGTAATAAACACGGTTTTCCTTATATTTTAAGGATTTAGATCATTACAGGTGAGGAATAGTACGGTTTTTTTTTCTTTTTTTTTTTTTTTTTGTTTTGCACTGCTAACAAGTTTTTGGAATTTGAATTATTGTTTAAACGGTTTATATTTTGGTCTACAACACAATTGCAACTCATCTAAAATGAAAATATTAATCGTCCAAAAAAAATGTATTTCATCTAAAATATTAGTTAAAATACTGTATATAAGTTACAGCCTAAATCTCCCCCATTTCAATCAATTTTTTTTTTTTTTCAAAAAATTACACTTCATCGCTTCTTCCTATCGCCTATAGACAATGCCTCACTCTACAATAGAATCAACTATTTACAAGTCAGAGCTACCTACCAAACAATATCCAAAGGCGGCCAGCATGTTGGAGTTCTTGTTTAGCAACCCTCACAATATTGCAGGAGACAGAAAAATTTACGTGGATGCTACTGATAATAGCAATTATTTAACTCTGGATCAAGTCAAATCAAAAATATTGAAGGCTACTGCTGGTCTCAAGCGTGAATTTGGTCTGAAAAAGGGTGATGTTGTGGCTATTTGCTCACCTAATCACATTGATTATCCTGTCCTTCTTCATGCCACCGTTGCTGCAGGTAAATTCTTTGCTTTCGGTTCTCGTCTACATTCAACATTCTGACCTGACCTTTTTTTTTTTTGAATCATGATTTAGGTGGCGTGGTGGCTGCTATTGATTATGAAGCTCATCCAGACAAAATTGCTGAAGATTTAGATACTGTTCAAGCAAAACTTATCATCACTCACAAGGATAACCTCACGAATGTTCTCGCTGGTGCAAACATTTTCGGCATGCATGAATCCAGAATTATCACCTTTGGCAATGTCAGCGTGCACGGTCTTTCTACTGTGGACGACACGATTCTCTCCAAGGAAGAATACGCCGAACCTATGACTTTCACCGAAGACCAATTAAAGAATGATCCTGCCTATCTTTATTTCACTTCCGGTACCACAGGCAGAAAGAAGGCTGTGATCATGACCCAAGGGGGTCTTCTCGCCAGTATGCATGTGATGGAAGACTGGGATGTCTACGAGATCAATCTTCTTGCCTACACTGAATTTCATCACGCCAGTTCTTTATTAATCGTCCTTCACTTGGCTATTATTTTCGGCTACACCTGTTATGTTGTCTCTCACTACGACATCCGTACCTTGTGTGAGGCGATCGAGAAATATAAGATTCATGTCACTGCCACTCAACCTTATATCCTTGCTGCTTTTGCCAAGGACAGGGTGGCTGAAGAATACGATCTTTCTTCCCTCAAGTTGGTTGTCAGTGCTGGTGCTGCCCTTGATAATAGCGTTACTCTGCTCGCCAAAGAACGACTGGGTCTGACTGTCATTAATGGCTATGGTATGACCGAAGTGCTTGGCTTGTTCAACATGACTCCTGAACTCACTTTGAAAAACAGTCTCGGTACTTTGGCTGCTGGTTTCGAAGCACGCGTGGTCGATGAGGAGGGTAAGGATGTACCTCGAGGTCAAATGGGTGAACTGTGGATCAGAGGCCCTACCGTCACAAAGGGTTACTATCGCAATCCTGAAGCTACTGCCAGTGCCATTGACGCCGACGGCTTCTTGCATACAGGTGATTTAGTCACTATCGATGAAAACAATCAATTTTACTACGTTGATCGCTGTAAGGATATGATCAAATACCGTCTCACCCATATATACCCTAGTGAGATTGAAAATATCCTCTTTACTCATCCCAAGGTGGCTGATTGTGCGGTGATTGGTGTCTACAATGCTGAACTTATCACTGAATTGCCTCGTGCTTATGTACATTTGGTTGACGGTGAAAAGCATTCGCAGGAAGTGGAGCAAGAACTTCAGAAATATTGCGATTCTCGTCTTCCTGACGAAAAACATCTACGTGGTGGTGTCGTTATTGTGGATGATTTTCCTCGTACTGCCTCTGGTAAAATCCAACGACGTCTTCTTCGTCAACAAGCCAATGAAGAAGCCAAAGTTAGCGTTGTTGCCTAATCAACCTCTTTTCCTTGTATTTATTTAATTCCATATCTTTTTCCTTTATACTCTTATTGTTTTTTGTTGTCTTTTTTTTTTTTTTCTTCTTCTCTCGTAATATTCATTCATTATTCATGTTCACTATCGCTCATATCAGACTTTACAAATATAAAACCTGCATTTTCAGATATCAACCCTTATATTTTGAATGTACATACTATTATTGAAACTAAACAGGTTGAAACACTATTTTCACAAATTACCAAGATAATAATACTACACATATCAGTTGGAGGAAAAAAAAAAAAAAAACTACCTCAGCTAGTAATTATGGGATAAAGTGGATGCATGATAAAGAAAAACGTGTCATCAGTTATCGAAAACGATTGCAGAGTAGGTCACATCTCTGACATTGCTGTCTTGCCAATGAGCTGAATAGTTCTTTGTTTGTCCAAAACCTCATCAATGACAAAAAATTACCGCCAAGTAGAGAGAGTAAGTATTGACGTACAACTTCAAGGGACGTGCATTGGACAGTATACGATCAACAACAAATAACCAGTCAAATCACTCTATCCATCTCGATGGAACGAAAGGTCCATAGCATCCGGATGAACGGATCAGATAATATTAGCCCTCTGAATACTCCAATTTTAGGCTACGTGATAGAAGCGTTACGATAGGGTACACAACTAAATCTTCAAGGTAGAATTAAGATTATATTTATGCTTTGGGTTTACCCTCTGGTATTGTACTTTTGAGAGATGTATTAGAGTGTTAAATGACAGTTTTCCTGTCTTTTCCACTAATTCTATTTATGTTTCTGGTACAACTAAAAGATCCTTTCCATGAGTTGACGAACAACATATTAATAACAACCGGTCTAAAATCGATAAGCTGCGTAGTTTATTTGCCTTCAAATGATGTAGTGCTCATATCCTATTATTTTTGCTGGAATATAGCTCTTTTGAACTCAAAAAGGTCATAGTACAACTGCAGCACAAGAGTTTTTTGGCTATTGCTTTGGACATCTTCATAACCTGAATCCTTCCAAAAATGCATATAAAAAAAAGGAAGTCTATTGGTTTTCTTTTTAGATTTAGCTTCAGGTTATGGTCTATTGAAAATATAACAGATAATATTACGAGAATGCAAAGGAAATAAATGATAAAAAAAAAGCAACGGAAACCCACCAACAACAAGATACAGTAGGGTCTACACGCACCACAAAGGAAAATAGCAAAAAAGTAAGCTGCTCACTACAGGGGTCGAACCTGTGACCTTGGCGTTATTAGCACCACGCTCTAACCAACTGAGCTAAGCGAGCTTTTGCTATATTTGGACAATAATGAAGTCAGTGATAAACATAACAACTCTTGGCTGCTGCACGTGACTTTTTTTAAATATGTACAATTTCTGATTGGTAGCTGTAGATTGTCTGTAAAAGAATGCTAGCGATTCAACAATTTCCAAAAGCCATTATAATCCCTCCTTAATATCCTACGTCCTCGTTTTTGAATAGTCTCTTTATGAAGTTTACTGTTGTATCGAATATAAATCTACTCTTGGATTGCTACATACAGTGACTCACAAAAGAAGCTTAATGTTTCTATGGTGTCTCAAATAATCCACCTAGGCCAAATATATGTAATGATCCACCTTAACAAAGTTACATTTATTTCCCTATTTGCCCAATATTATTCATAAGGTCTCAGACATGCATTTCCTCTAAGCAAATTACCACATCAAAAGTTGTAACAGAAACCAAAATGTTATATCGATACCAGTAGAATCAATATCTTTTTATAGTCTTGCTACTTAACTTGACTTAGTCCACTATAATCTCAAATTTTGATAATGTTTACAGTTTCTGCATTTTGCGTTTCTTCACTTTCACTAGATACTGGATAGTTTTAGCTTGTTTCTAGCAATATGACTTCAAAGGGCAATACGACAGGTACTATTTGTACAAGTTTCGTGCAAATCGCACTATTTCGTCTGCCATTACGAAATCAGAAGGTTGAAATGTCAACAATCGAGCATTTTGCATAAATTCATGAATTACTAACAACCTTCAAATAAAAAACCACAAAAGGGAATGTAACTTGAGGGTCAGACAGTTTCGCATATTGCAATTCGCATAAATAAGCATCTCTATGTTTTACGTTTTCTTTGAAATTGCAGTTACAGCTGTCATCAGATTCCATTGATTACCATTACCCCCCATTTCAACTACGTTAACACAAATTGCAACATCAGACCTATTCCTTACAACCCAAAAAAAAAGGATATTATTCTCAGACTGAAGTGAAACGATTCTCACAGATAATTGCAAAGACACTAGAGGTTTCGCGTGCAACAGTTCACAGAATTGTTATCGACCTTGCATGTGCATCTAATGGCAGAAGGGCAGGCCTACAAAGATGAGCGCATTGCTCGGACGATAAGTTGGTCAATTTTTTTTACTGCTGTCGAGGCCGCCCGGAACCTTCGAGGACACGGGTATGAAATCTCTGCACAAAAAATACGCAGATTTTCAAATTATCTGTTTTCGTTTTGAAGATCAAAAAGGTGGCATTGCCGTTAACCACTGAACGTCGCAAGAATCGGTTGATTCAGTGAAAGACTCACAAAAGCAGGACGATTCAAGGTTGGAAGAAAGTCGTTTTTAGTGACAAAACCAAATAAACCGCCTATGATCCGATAGAAAGACGTGAACGTGGGACAAAAAGAGATAACCCCTCCAAGTTCACAATGTCAACTATGCCTACAAAGGAGGTGGATGAAGCTTGATATTGTGGAGCTGCTTCACCCAATATGGCCCGGTTTGCTCCGTCCACTTGGGAGTTCTTTTGGTCGCTGCCTCTTTCTCAAAGAATCATCACGCCATGGTGGAGTACTGTATCCTACATCATCGCATTGCTACTGCTCCGTATTTCTTCCATATCAATTGGCAAAAGTGACCCTCTTTTCTTTGCGCTTGTGCTGCTCAGCTACTGAATCTACATATTATTTTGTGTCGCATTGTTACTTGAAATGGTTATATTGGCAAAAAGCTCTCGCTTATTGCTCCCTCTTTACCGAGGTTCGATCACCCCATGATGTGGGGTTGGGTATCTCCACATTTCACAATGCTTCTGGTAACCATACCCATTCCCCCTCGCCTCTACATAGATCTCCATCTTAATTCTTCTGATTCTTACTCACGGTCCTCCTAACTGTCACTATCTAGCCCCCATTTTAATTTCATATTACCCCAATTTATAAATTTATTATTTGATAATAGAAAAGTACGTGATTTCATCCAAAAAAAAAAGAAAAGAAAAGAAGATAGCCCCGGTTTTGCTGCCAAGGTAGAGGGCGGGACGGACGCCAAGTTTACTTTGATTTCTGAAGGGTGATGTCTCGTTTATTACATTTCAGTCTTCAACGCGTAAATACCGGTCTTAAGTCCACTACTATCCTGCTCAGCAGTGTTTTTATTTGTTCTTACTATAACACTAATTTGCATTTTCTGTCATAAAAATTCTTGTTGTAAAGTATTAACCCATTTCCTTATTGTAACTTATCTGTTCAGAGTATTTTTAACACCAATTCTAGTCTATCCTGGGCAAAGATTTTCCAGTCAATTTAGTAGATCACTGATTACGCGTGACTTCTTGCCCTCAATGCTTATGGCCACAGAAAAAGTACATCATCCTTCCACAGGATAGTTACCTTAAATGTACGGTCAAAGTGGCTAAAGAATGGTTCAGAAAAAATAAGGTAGATATTCTTGACTGGCCCTCATAGTCCCCTGACCTGAATCCGATTGTGAATTTGTGGCCCTACTCGAAATGCAAGCGCGCTTCGCACGAAAACGCGCAGAAGGAGCTGGGTAAGGTTTCGGAACGTATAGCCAATATCTGGCATAATAAAGCCACCCCCGAATTATGCATGATGTAATGGTAGTGATCTATATAACTGATCATCTAATCTATGTCCAAGATAAGCCTGACAGGAGGTTATTATTACTAACGCTTTGAGCAGATAAGTTGCAACAAATATTAAAGAGTATATTCTTATTTAGGAACGGATTAGATGAACAATACGAGTGAAAGAGGTAGTGAACCGAGAAAAAGCTGATAAAAACACCGAAATTATATTGACGATGGACGTGAACTATTTTTATATGGTTGGAGGGTGAAACCTTTCTTATAGCAGTAAAAGCCGCTCATTACACCCTGTAGTAGATGAACTCAGTCAACTTGGTGTCCCCTTCATGCGTAATGGCATCTGTTCCGCATCCGTAGTTACAAAAGGCAAACCCGGAGCCCTCAGTCGATGGTGCAATTAAAAATCTATCGGTGCTAATCATCCGGATTTGAAATACTTTTCTCTTCACGGTTATACACTAATTTTGTTCGTCTCAAACTCGAGTATGGCCTAGACATCATTACAAAAAAAAAAAAGAAAAAAAAAAAGTCAATTATCAGCAACTTGAAAAGAGTCAAGACATTTGCTTCTAAATGATCTTGAGGGCTACCTCAGTGCTTCAATGGCTGTTTGTGAACATGTAATCAATCTGCTAGATATGCAATTCTGAGCTGATCAATTACGTATTAAATTTATCTTTTGCGCTCAACATCTTCCCCCTGGTTATTTAATCTATTTACTGACAAGTTAATTCTCTAGCCCTGCTATCGGCGTCCTCCAACTCTGTTTGGTCTTGAATGCCCTTTCAGACAACATTTCTCGAAGCTTTTCTACTAGTAAATTATCCATATGGCTACACACATATCGACAAACCTGTCTCGACTCTTTCCTTCTCAGCACTGATAAGAAGCTGATCAAAGCCTGCCGTCCCCATCTAGCTATTAATATTGTTAGGTTCCTTCCTGCCTCCTGACCGTAGCTGCCTCGTCCGCTGGCGGGTAGGTTGGCCACCAGGCAAACCAAAGTCATGCCCTTATAGGTTCGATCACAACTCCCGCTGTAAGGTGTGCCGAGGTCGTTTGAAGTGGCAAGAGTTTGCTGAGCAATGACTGGAGGAAGAGATTAGATCGTAACACCGTCGAGACAAGAGGTTGGTGTTATTAACGTCTGGTTACAACAATGTGGATAGGTGTAACCTTTAGTATAAATAGGAAAGGGTTAAGAGATAAAGGTAGTACTAAGAAAAGAACAGTATAAAAAAAAAAAACCCCACTAAGTTCTATGAGTAGGGTAATTTCATGCCTATTTGTATAAAATTATATTGAACTGCATAGTTCTGGCTTCTATTCTTTACACCCGCCAACATCTTATTACTGTGTGATATCTCTTACTATCAGAAATAATTATTTAATTAGATAAAAGTAGAGACTAGGTAAGTCAGCGAGACCGAACAGGAAGTTCTTCAATGTTTTCTTTTGGTTTCGAATTTAGTTGTCCTTGTACATGAATGCGAGGTAGAACTGAGCTTATAGTGGAATTAAGAAAGTAGAAGTGACAACCGAGTAATATTGTTCCTGTTACTGCGAGATATCTAGATTACCAGTAAGGAAGGTTGAAGTGTGCCTGATGAAATCTTATTTGTTCCAGTACACCATAACTGGTTAAGGCAGTAAGTCCGGATTGTTTCTTAGATTGTTTTCAGGAACTAAGGGCTTTAGAGGTTAGAAAGTGACACACTGTTTGCCTAGAGATTCCACTTTCAACTTGGTTTACATTACCTTTGCCAGCAGCGGGATCTACAGTGAGCCGCATTGATTTTGTCCACAATAATCTGCGCACCAAAGCAACAAACAACTGTCCAACTTGTTTGGTCACTCTTCGCCTACTGCTCTAGAAACATAGGAGTAATTTTTGCAATCTTGAAGGGCGACTATTTGACTGATCCTAACGCAAGTGAAATATGGTTCCGATCGCATCCACCCGCTACCTCAATTGAAGATTTCCAAGTTCCACGATTTGCTAGATTTCTAACTGTGAACTGTACCCTTTGCAATACAGAGCATCAAGACGTTTGTAAGAGAAAAACATTATTCCGTGAGCCGCCTCCTAATATCCGATTATTTCAAGAAGAGGATAAAAGAAAGTTCTGTGTCAACGGCATAGGAAATCGCCCAAGCTCATCAGAATAATCTGACCAGTTACATGCATCACAACAAAGTCCTAAAGACACATGCAGCCGTGTGTCATCCCTTCTTCATATCCGGAACCAAGTCAGATCTCTTTGTCTAGATGCCTCTTATTTTGACGAACATCATTCTGTGAGCCGCCTTCTAGTATCCAATTATTTGAAGAAGAGGATAAAAGAAAGATCTGTGTCAACGGCAAAGGAAACACCCCCCCCCAAGCTCATCAGATAAGCTGACAGTTACACGCATCACACTAAAGTTCTACAGATGAATGCAAACCGTGTATCATCCCTTCATCATATCCGGAACCAAGTCAGATCAGAATAAGGCGCAGAAATATGCTGAAAAGGTATGCAGTAAATCATCAATATTGTCACCTATAAAGTTAGAAACAATAACTTATAATTACTGCATATTCATGTTATAGCGAAAACAAGAACAAAACTAACCTGCGGAATTTGGCTTGACATATTTACTAAGTTGTTGAATTTACAGAATTGTATCAACAGTTCTGAAGAGAGTAAAAGATGATGTTTGCCAATTTGACTCTCTCAAAGACAAATGTAAAATAAAGTCTGAAAGAAGAGAAGTAATTGTCCATGATCAAAACGTCCATATTATACAAATAATAAATCAAATGTAGCAGGTGCAAGTAAATAAAGAAAGCAAGCATTAGGGAGTAAAAAGAGAAAAGTATTACTAATTTCTTGGGTCATAATAAGTTTGGACGTCATCATTTGCTTTGCATACACTTAATTCACAAGGTTAATGTGTACGCCACGTAGAAAAAATTTAAATACATATCATTTATTTTAAACAACCTTTCTTACAATCTTCCAAAAAAAATGTTTAATTATTCCCCAGCTCCTCTTGAAATACGGTCTTACGCCTCAAGTTGAGCGTACCTATAGCCAGATGAAAGCAAGCCATTATATCCCTAAGCACGGTGTCAAATTCTTATTAAACAATATCGGGAAGGGTGCTGATATCGAGAGATGATACAAACAAGGATGCTGCTGCAGACAACATTTAACATTTCGTTATTTGTTTTCTGAAAGATATTGTTTCGAAAAGAAGATAACATTTAGTTTCCATATATATCAAAACTGCATCAACGGCTCAATTCTAAAAGTAAAACGAGAATTAATACCCTGTGGAGGTGCGAGGGAGTACGGTTTCTACGATCAGTGACAGGGGCACTGGAGCTACTATCCAATGCTTTGTGGTGGATGTTGCGGATAGAATACCGCAGCAGATTACGGGTAGCTCAGCCTTTTTTGCAGATGTCCTACGGAATCACATCGTTCACCGTTAGGCTGGCAACATCAGAGCTCGTGATTTGGCTCATCATTTCTTCGAAAGCAACGATAAACTTGTTTTGCTTAGCTATATTAGGCTCTACTCAGCTCTATTCAGCTCAATTCATTTGAAATCTTTATCAACCTAGAAGGTGAAAGCGCACAAAAAGCTTACAGTAGTAGTACGTGACTTCATATGGACGGTTTGCTTGCTCCAAAATAAGCTGTTCAGATTGATGCATTCAGCGAAGTACTTTAACAGTCATGTTCACGCATTCAGCCTTTTTAGACTTGCCGGAGACACATCATATAAATTGAAGCAAAAAAGAAGCAACTCTTCCTTCAATATTTCTCTGATCATCCTATCAGCGAATGGACTTTCGTTGAGTTCAAGGCTTCGATCAATAAAGACAAGCTTTATCCAGCAAATGATACCAAACTCAAAAACACATACTTGTCCATCATGGGTAGTATTCAAAGCTTAAGTGATATACCAGATTTTGCAAGGATAGAAGCTCGCCATTTATTATCGTCAATCAAGTCTCTGAAGGAAGAACCCCAAAACATTAGTTATAGCAATACAGCAAATGATTCAAGCTTCATCAATGTATTCAATGATTTGGGCAACAGCACAACCAATATAACTCAACCACAGCCGGCAAAACACATCGTACCCCAAGAGAAGAATCCGACTTTATAAACTTAGACCCATATGATGAGGAAAACGATGAAGATGAAAAAATTCCGTCAGACTTGTCAACCCACCACCATCCTCAACGTATTCGTGAGTACACCCTTACATTCACAGATTCATTTGAGAAAAAGGTAAGAGGAGCAGAAAGAAGAGGAACAGGAAGAAGAGGAAGAAAAAGAGTGTTATATTTGCTTAATTGAAATTGGTAACAGTTGTAAGTTGATGACTACGAACTTAAGTGTCTTTATTGTTCTTCAAATGAATATAGATGGACCATGGTGGAATGTATTCTCTACCTGGTTGTACGTACTCGAGTATTGTAGTTGTTATCTCACCAAACACGTCAAAGAGGAGGATACAACCGAGGTTGAAGACACCTCAGAGCTAGAATGGGTGTTGGATGGTGTTTGTCTTTCTGATTTATGCCTTAATTTCAAGACAGCAAGCTCAAACCTGGCTAAACGCACTGATCCAGACTCTCAGATATTCGCCTCCTCGCACTGAATGACATTTACAAATTTGATAGAGACTCGACATTCTTTGTTAGCAAATGTTTCTCACATAGCGTCCGTACTATGCTCACACCAACGTTATCATTTGATGGCTATTTGGTCACAGAAGGACTGAATTGCTATGGTTGGTGTAGAAACATTGAGGTATCTCGTCCCGTTGATTGGGTCTCTTCACTGTCATTGTGCGCTCAATTACTTCAAAAAGCCTCCGAATCAAAGAATCTCGTAGATTTACACACTGCCCAAATTCTTACGCAAATTCTCCCTGTTCTGATCAATGGACCTCCTGACGACTCAAATGAAGACAGCTACGTCCATTATTACCTATCACCCTGACTGTCATCTGTATTTGCTTCACACCCTCTACTCAAAATGAAATGGGCCAATGGCCAGCTATCAAGGAACAACAGTGTGTTCAAGCCAGATTTCTCGGTGTACAACATTTGTGGTAGCGCCAAATGCGTTATTCTTATTGCTGAGTTTAAGCCTACGGAAAAGAACTCAAACGTGGAATCTGACTTAGTCTAACTTTCTAAGCAGATGAAAGAGACTTTAAACAGATTGGTCTTAAATGGTGTGAAGAAGCCAAAAATCTGTGGCATTCACTGTGAAGGTAAAAATGTCCAAACTTTTGTGATGGATCTCCCTTCTCCTAAGGTTTACAGATTGGTGAACGTGCCAAAGATCAGACTGTTCAAAAGCCTTGATCAAATTGCACTTCTCCCTAATGTAATGAAACATTTATTATTTAAAAGAAATTGTAGTAGAAACTGCTACAAAAATTGAAGCAACTGCAATTTATAGCCAATCAAAGTTGAAACGTCCTGTGCCAGACCCACCTACAAGTTGGTTATCAACTGGCAAGTTGTCCTTTCGCGTACTTCTAAGAAGCGAAAGGCATCAATAAACAATTAATCATTTGTAAATTACAGTTAATTTGTATTCAAAATGTTGGTGAGTTTAGTTAATCCATTGAGCCATGTAAGTTCTATTATTCTGGGCAACTTATCCTCACATATGTCATTGATAATTCATGAAAGTGAGCAGCATTTTCACAAAAAGTGGTAAATTGAGAGTCGTTCCAATCGGATTCTGTTATAAGTCTTTTTGTTTTCAAAGCAAAACAGATGTTTGAGTTCTCAGCTTTTTAAAGGAGGATTGCATTCAATTTTCAGAAATTATAAACAGTTGCTTTTCCTCACACTAATACCAGAGAATTTATGTGTGAGGAAGTCCATCGCATCAACTATTCGTGTTTGTGGTAAGTCGTCGTAAAAGCTTAGGCGCAGCTTGTCTCTATCATCTAATTGTGTTTCACTCTCTAAACCAAATTGGGTTGCTTTTCATAAATATTCCAGTCTCTATCCTCCTCAAGTTTTTTAACCCATTTTAGTGATGTTCGGTTCGTTCATGCCGCCTGCTAGCGCCCAAATTTAGCATCATTGATTAGCTTGATTCTATTATGGTACTCAAACAAAAGCTTTTGCTCATTGAGTATCTACGATAAAAGATTTACCTGCTTTCAACTTCGGCTATAACTTCCTCCCTATCAATATCAAGTTTTCTTATGTGGTTTTTCGATAACTGTGCATCTTTTTGTTTTTTGCAATATTCTCATGATCGAAAGGAGTTTGGCTACATTAAATATGGGAAAAGTCTGAAATACAAAGTAAATAAATGTTAACTACAACATCCCTATAGTAGTTTGAATGGGACGAAATAAGCATTTATGAAAAAAAAACAAAGGAAAAGAGAATTGCAGTGATAGTTCCTAACTATTTATTATTTTATTTTTAAAAGTGGACGTTATATACTGATATACTTCGAGCTATTCATTTTAATTGACTGATTCACTTAGAATCATACAGAATTAGGAGCGCGATTATTGCAGCCTGTTGCCCCAATACTATCATTAGGAAGGGATTTCCGGAAAGGTCAGCAAGGCACTATGACAGTCGTTATTCGTATACACTGATAGAGTATATGAACTATGAGACCGATTTCGAGACAGATCCGTGAAATATGATAAATGTATATGCTATTAGTACCCGAAGAGGCACAAACAAAAAAAATAAAATAAATAAATAAATAAATAAATGCTGTAATACTTGCATATGAGGTGTAGTGCCAAAAGTTAGAGTTGAGCAGAATGACACATTTGACAGAAAAAGTAGTGTTATTGAGGGCTTTTGGCAGTCTCGTTTATTTCTTTATATCTCTTACCCAAAAGGAGCTAAAGGGATTATACTAGAATCAATCAAGCTCAAGTTTTGAGTCATATCTTGGCTTGCTTTGTTTATCATTCAATAAGCAGAATGGACAATTATGCAACAAAGAATACAAAAGTGTTAAAAGAGTCAGATTGATCAGCTTTATACAAGTCTTGGGAGTACTCTTTTTTTCCAGTTTGATTAACTCATCTCTCAGTATTATTAACACGTACCTACCCTATTTGGAAAATTTTGGGCAAGAATGTCACTTATTTTCATGATTTAGCTTTTTTTCTTTTTTTTTTTTCTTCATTTTCGCTTTTATTCCTTATCCCCCATATTCAATACGAATCTCGAAATGTCTTCCACGGCCGGGCAAGTATGTGCATTTCTCAAGTAATGAACTTCAATAGCACTCACAAATATTTGCTTTATCAATTCAAGGTTATTAAATGTCGTGCCGCAGTTGCTTGGGAAGCTGGAAAGCCTCTTAGTAAAATATAGATAAGCATTGTTTCTTAGCCAGGCCGACAGAAACTAACTAAACTACATTTATATCAGGCATTGAAGAAGTCGAAGTCGCCCCTCCCAAAGCGCATGAAGTTCGTATCAAAATTCTCTATACTGGCGTGTAAGTTCTTCTTAATTGCATTAAACACGTGTGTAAAACCCATAAAATACTTAATTTCTAAATGCTTATTATCAAAGTTGTCACACTGATGCTTACACCTTATCCGGTGCTGGTAAGAGCTTGACGTTCGCATAACTCTGTTGGACAAATTCAAATCTCTCACTCGAAACTGTTATATAGACTCCGAAGGTGTATTCCCTGTTATCTTAGGTCATGAAGGCGGTGGTATCGTTGAATCCGTCGGAGAAGGAGTTACTGACGTCGCTCCTGGTGACCACGTCATTCCCCTCTACACTGCTGAATGTAAAAAGTGTAAATTCTGTACCAGTGGTAAGACTAATCTCTGCGGGTCTGTCAGAGCCACTCAAGGCCGTGGTTTGATGCCTGATGAAACTACACGTTTCACCTGTAAAGGCCAATCTATTTACCATTATATGGGCACCTCTACATTTTCCGAGTACACTGGTAAGGGAATAAAGTATAAATATATGACTTCACTAGGGAGATATCTGTTTGAATGCTGAGAAGGAAGGAAAAGCTTAACTTAATGAATCACATAATTAGTGGTTGCCGATGTCTCTGTTGTCAAGGTTGATCCCAAGCCCAGCCTTCAAAAACTTTGCCTTTTAGGTTGTGGTATCACCACTGGCTATGGCGCTGCCACCAAAACCGTACAAGTTGCTGAAGGTGACAATATTGCCGTTTTCGGTGCAGGCTGCATTGGTTTAAGTGTCATTCAAGGTGCTGTTCAAAATAAAGCAAAGAGAATTATTGCTATCGATATAAATGACAAGAAAGAAAAAGTGGCTCGTGAATTTGGTGCTACTGAATTTATTAATCCAACTAAATTGGATATTCCTATTCAGCAACACCTTGTCAACATCACTGATGGTGGTCTAGAATACACTTTTGATTGCACTGGTAATGTAGATGTAATGCGTGCCGCTCTTGAATCTTGCCATAAGGGTTGGGGTGAATCTGTGATTATCGGTGTCGCTGCTGCTGGAAAGGAAATCTCTACTCGTCCTTTCCAACTAGTAACAGGTCGTGTCTGGCGTGGGTCTGCATTTGGTGGAGTTAAGGGAAGATCTGAAATGGGTGGCCTCATTGAAAAATATCAACGCGGTGAACTGAAGATCGACGAATTTATCACTCATACTTTCGATTTGGAACAGATTAACGATGCTTTTGAAGCTATGCACAGTGGAGACTGGTAAGCTTGACATAGAAGGCCTCATGATAATTTCTCATTTCTAAGCACTGACGTTTCTTCTACCTTTAAACTTAGTATCCGTTCTGTTCTCACTCTCCAAAAAGAGTAAAAGAAGGGTTTGAGTTGTTTAGAAATTTTGAAATTAAATGTGAAATTATTGTTATGAATGTATCGTTGTTGTAAGGAACAGCAGTGTAGGGATGACTTTTGCATGCCCAAGCCGGCCTTGTGTGTGTTTCTTTTCCAGCTTTCCCCTATAATTTTGAGCGTACGAGGAGAGATACAATGAGAGATACGATGATGACATAACGGATAGCTTAGAAAAACGTACCAACGGAAAGGTACTTTTCGAGCGCGCCACAAAAGCGTAGAGCATCATCCGAATGTAACAGTAGTTTTCTGCGGCGTTAATGTTCGGTTTTTGATAGTCGTCATCGCTCACGAGAAGCTGGTGTTTGATAAGGAGGTGATGCTTTTTTCATAATAACAATCAACAATAACGTTCTTAGTGTAACTATGTGATATGACAATGATATTCAAAGGTTGTTCATACGTGGAGGTACAAGGTTGATTCTCGTAATTATCTTTCTACAATGAACTTGCATGGCTAAAATAAGTAAGATAAGGAAAAGGATTCTTTTTGTATGTCAAAGGCGCGTGTAGTCAGAAGTTCTCAGTAGGCTCCCATCTCATAGCATTGCGGAATGCAAGAGTTTTCATTTAAACTCTGTTCATTACGGATAGCTATAAAGATGAGAAGGGTTCCATTCCAGAGAATTCAAGAATATAAAGAGATGATTTATTCCATGATTTAAATAGCCGTTATACGTAGAATTATAAATACGTATACGCTTACAAGCAGCTCTTATCTGGCTCTTCATGATATCAAAAATACAAAAATGTTCAGGCGTATGTCAAAACACCGAATGGCATAGGTTACTATACAACGACAATTAAACTCGACCAGTCACATTGGAACTGCCTCCTTATAATTATATCACTACTTTCTCATAAATAAAGCCATAGACAAAAAGAGGAGAGTCCATTATTTGGCAAGCGGTTGTATAAAATTCATAGGTAAAACGTTTGTTTGGTATGCAGAAGCAGCATTATCGGTGTCAAGATGTGTTTGTGCTGCAAAGCACTTACGCCGAAATGTACATGGCTGGAAATGTAAATAAAAGTGATTAAAAATAAATCTTGTCTATTTTTATTTAAGAAACGTGCAACGTAAACAGTTGCAGTACATGTGTCATTGTACATTCGAAATATATGAGCATACAAAGAGATTCATCAGAAACTTCTCTATTCACACTTTACCAATCAATTCATGATCCAGATCACAGAAAAGCCCTTTCTGGGCAAATTGAAGAACCTCCTTTTTTCATTTAAAAATGAAAATGTTCAAACCTCCTTGGAAAAAACTTCAGGAGACTTTTGTTCAACCTAATTACGCATCTCAGGGTATATAATGCATATAAAGTTGTTGTTTGGACCAACTATAGTACTAGCTGCATACATTAAATTTAATTTTTATTCTTCTTTCTCCACTATTGTTCATTTTTTCTAGTTTTTTCAACAACGTTCTCTTGTCACTGGGCGTAATCACCTTGTCTTTTGCTAACTAACAAAAAGGAATAATCCATATCACTCAATAAATTCACAAACAAAACAATGAAATCAATGAAGACCACTCTTACTACTGTGGCAGTCGTCTGCTTCTTGGTCCTTTGCTTATTCAGTACTACGGCTTTCGCCAATAGCGACTTTGATACTCCCCAAAGCATGAACAAAGCTGATGCTACTATTTTGGAATCAAGGTTTTCAAAGCGTTTGGTAGATCGCTACAAGAAGCATAAAGCCCAAGAAAAGCGAGGTGAGTCGACAATACCAGAATATTAGCGCTGATTACATTGAAAAAATGATATACTAACCTACTATGCATTTGCTTGCTAGGTACAACGTTTTGCCCATACTACAAATGTTGAATGGTCTATGTGCTAGTCCTACATTTGCCAATTCTCTTCAGCTATTATTTCCTTTTCTAAATGTGTTGTTGTGTATGTATTCGAGTTTTTCGTCACATCAATATCATAGAAGTTGTATTATCATTGTATTCATTATTTATCACTTTCTTTCATAAACATACTTTACATAAAAAGAAAGGTCAAAATAAAACTTCTAGAAGAATGTTACGTTTTGTTCGCTATTAAAAAAGCACTTAAATGTCTACTGCTCAACGTACTTATAGATTTGAGGCTAAATAAGCGACAATTTAAGCTGCCCTAATGCTTGAGGCTAATGGTTTAGCAAAGAATGGTAGAATGTATAACTTCCTTTTATGAAAAGCGGCAGACCGATAAGAAAAGGAGATACGAATTTAAAGGCAGTGGTAGGGCGAAATAGTTGATCCATGAGCTTGATGGTCTGTTTCACAAGAGACTGACAGAATGAATAAGGAACTGCTGATGTGCATACTCCGTAATCATCAAATGCTTATAAGAAGAAGCAGTACATAGTGGTTCCGGCTATTCTTTGAGTTTTTAAACGCTTAAAGCTTTCCCTCCTTCTATTCCTTTCCTTTTATTTATCTTTTGGACTTCTACACTTTCTTCTTATTCTAAGCAAGCTATATACTATCATGAAACCTTTCAACACAGTACTCAAGTCTATCGTCATTTTAGCATTTATCACGCAGCTATCGATTGCTTTTCCTTTGGTGGCAAGATCCCCATTATCTTTGACTAGCACTGTTGGGTATATTCAGAAACGAAGCAGCCAACGACAAGGACAACCGATTGATCTGAATACAGCGGTACAAGCAGATTACGCTCAATTAAATAGAGTGTTAACTCAAAGCGATTTATTTTTGAGATTCAGAGATAACGGACCTCAAGAATAATAAAAAAAGCTTATTTAGAATGTTTTTTCAACCTTTAATTATAAAAATGCTTCAGAGGGATAGATTTGATTTCCTTCCTTTTGCATACTATGATAAACAACAAAGTTATCATCTTTTTATTGATATAGATTAAGTTGTGGGTGAAAGCGAATTATAATATGTCCATTAGTGATAGAGAGAACGATCTTATTTGGTGCAAGCAGAATCTTTCTTGAGATATCTGCATATCACGATCATACCTTTAACCTTACGCTCTAACCTTAATTGTATCTATCTGTATATAATGACAGTATTTACCTTCGTCTAGTAAGAAAGGACAGAAAGCTAGGTATGATTCAGAATCTTTACTTACTTGTATTCTTCATGAAAATAGAAATAATTGCGCGGTATTAAAATAAAGGCCTGCTATACTTTTATCCAATCTTTCCTCAAATTGCTCAAGATGAATATGAAAAAGCTTCACGCTATCTCACAACAACTCTTGTTCTCTCTATCGATACTGCTCAAGCACTGCAACTGTAAATGAAAATTAGTAAGTCACTATCTACATCAAACAAAATATACAAGACTTAGTCATGAAGAAACGTGATTTTGCCATTACTTCTGTGCTTTCCGAAGCGGCACTTGCAATGTAAATAGTAAGAGGGACTGGAATCTAAAGAAGCAACAGCATTTCACGAAGAGCAACAACGCATACAGATGAAGAAGCATCTCAAGTAGCAGCATCATCTTTTATAGAGTACCAGCAACTCTACCTATCAGATGTAACAGCTATATTATACCGCCTTCTCCTTATTAGATGCCTCCAGCTTCTCCTATTCGAGCTGCCTATAGACTTCAACAAAACAGTTATAATCTCTTGTATAGAGACGCAAATATAGAAGAAAATGTTAAATACAATCCAAAAGTTGATACGATGATATCAATAATGCTCCTTTTAACAACGGTGTATCTGCAGATACAGAAACGTAAGTAAGCATGCATATTCATGGCTGGTTAGTAAGTTTAGAAACCTTATTGTTTAAAGACTAATAGGGCTCTGTAAGAATAAATACATTAAGCTCTGGAATATTAATAAAGTCTCCTTGGTATACTCACATCAAGAATCTACTTCATGCCTTTTTGCAATATTCGTATTCGTACTGTCAGATTGTTATAGTTTCAGTGTGTGTAGTCCCCAATAAATAAAGGTTTCGTAAGGGGAAACAATTGAATTATAATCGCACGTATATAAATCAAGTTGGCTCGTAATATTTCATAAATTGTAAGTAGGCATCTTTTCTGAGAAAGAAAGGAGAGAGGTAACATTATAAAAGAATTCAATCGTGGGGTATAGTAAAAAAAAGGGAGCTATAAGCTCTTACTAACCTTCAACCATAGTTTGGATTATAAAAGGAACGAAAAAGTTAAAACAAGCCAAACTTACAATTCATAGAAAACTTTTACATTTTTTTCTTACTGTATTGAAGTAGTTAATTCTATTGATAATTATGTATAATCACAACCATAAATATGCTCTAACTGTATGTCTGATTGCTATTACACTTGTCTCATCATGTATTGCCGCCACTGTTGAACCATTACCTCAACACCAACAATCGGTTATGCAATACAGTAAGAGGGGTACATTGGACGCTCAACCCATGGTCAAGCTAGCACAAACTGGATTAAAAGGAATCTTGGGTGTCACTAAACATACTGTAGACGGTGAATTTGATATTTTGGGGCGTCACAAAGGTGGTAGCGATAGCGATGACGAGGAGGATGATGATGAAGATAAACGCAGAGGGCGTGGTTCAAGGACGTCTCATCATACAGGATTTGGTACCGATCTCAATAATAAAGTAAAGCATAGAAATCAAGGCAAGGCGAAAAAAGCAGGTACAGCAACAGCAAGTGTTGCTCCAGCTGGTAAGAATGATAACCACGGTAAATATGGTGTGAAACCGATGAATGACACGACAGCCAAGAAGCTGATTAAGAGAAATATTGCCGACAAGAAGAATTACAGAAGGAATGTGTCCTCTGTTTCTGCTCCTTTCAATGTTCAAAGCCCTAAAACGTTCAGTGAGCATGATGATGTGATGAAGAATAGTATGGAGCCTGCAATAGGCAGAAAATAACACTTGCTCAACTTATTTCCAGCGAGGAGATAGAGAAGTAAGATTTAAGATCTGTATATTTTGCAGCTTAAATACCATGCTGCTAATCCTCCCTTAACCACAATAACTATTGTTCTAAATTATTCATAACTCTTTGCATATTATGAGAAGCATTGTTTATTCGACTTTTTCTCAGCTATATACAGCTTAGTCTATTCAAATCGATCTATAAGCATCTATTTCTTGACAATAAATATGCATATTGAAACATAATTTTGAGAGTATATGGTGGTTAAGAGGTAGAACATATTGATTGATACAAGAGCTGATTTTCTAGATTAATGACATTTCTTCTACTATAAGCTGTTGTGGAACAAATTGTGTCGTCTGTGCCCAGACTATGTACGTCCCATAAAATGATCTTATCGTCATTAAGAGATTCTACCGTCCTCCTTATTGCTTCTGTGAAAGCCGAACTACGTCCAGTATTCCAAGCAGTTCCTCTAATAATGCTACAACAGAAAAACTGGGGCGTACGTATAATCATCAATTGACGGGAATAAATGTTTCGCCTGACCTCCTTTAAAAATCGTTCAAAGGCCACCATAAACTCTTTGGGCGAGATTTTCAAATGCTTGATTTCGTTATTGCCTATGCCCAGAACAATCACATCTGCCGTTGCTGCTGTCTCTTGGCTTTTGGTCATGTGTTCTAAAATTGTTTCTGAATGCTCAACAATGTTGTAGTCCGATAGAGCATTATAATATATGCTTGTATTGACACGCCATGCGTTATCAAGGATATAAGGGATTGAAGAGTTTTGAATCCATGGGTATAATGACTTTTCTTCCTCCTCCTCATCGATATTATTGCAAACACATTCAGGCTCTATGATATGTTCGCCATCGTCTATCTCTTTCGTTTTCTTCGGATCTACATTACACTGTCGATGGCCACTGAAGGCTACCGCTTTTAAGTTCCTTTTCAACTGAATGTCTCCCCATGCGTGTAAAACTTTCTGGTTTAAGCATTGTGATATAGTGTATCCTAGACTTTTGAACTGAAGCTGACATGGATCGTCTGGTATAAACACTTTATCTGCTTCCTTGAAATCATTCACAATCGTGCTTTCATAGGCGGCGTGAAAACGTTGATATAGATCTTTATAATATTCATGATTGAGTAATTGCATCATTGCAGTAGGATTTACCCAAGTTCCTGATAACCTATTATCGCTACTGCTACTACTTTTATGATAATTGGAACAGTTAGATAATAATTGCCTCTGCTGCTGCTGCTGCTGCTGCTGCTGCTGAACAACAAGGTAATTGGATGATCTATAATGGAAAGGACGATATTGATGCAATATTGGTATCTCCCAAAAATAAGATCGATATTCGCTGCTGACGTTCAAGTAATAGTTGTCGGGAAAAAGAAATGAAACAGAAGCAAAATAAACATTGGGTTGATTGTGATGTTGTTCTAATTGAATGCTTTTTTTGGTATAATTTCCTACGGCAAACATAACAATGCTATCTTGTGGACCTAAGTGGTCAGATGCTTTCGCGTTGGATGTTGTTGTTATAGATTTGGCTGGTATCGGACCGAGCTGATATAAAATGGAATGACATAAATCAGCTAGAGTATATCAACCATGTAAAAGACTATACTTACTAGTACGACAATGCATATTTCATCACCAGGGTTAATGTACACATTTCCTCTTGTAAAAATGCCGTCCGGCCTAAAGAACATGGCCTTATCCCTCCAACCATCCCAATACATACGATCGCTTGCACTATAAGTAAAGATCAAACGAGTTTTCTTATTAATTATCTTATTTGAAACCGAGACGAAAAAGATGACCAGCTTTACAGCCATTGTACATCAACTAGGTCACATATGGAAGGCTTCTTAAGTGGTATCTGGTTTGTGTTTGCATTCAAACTTGACGGTGTTGACGATGAGGAAGGTGACAGGAAGAGCGGTTTGTAGTTTATGCAGAAACTGGTTATAAAAATACATAGTATGAATGTAATCGTAATGAAGAGCCTGTTTTGTTTTCTGATAAGGTTTTTCTTGGCAAATGTCAGCATTTTTTTAACAGTAATAATAAAGCATCGATAGGTATATTGTTTTGAAGTGAGTGAGAGGATTTAGAGAGAGTATTTCAAAGAAAAAAATAAAATAAAATGAAACAAGATATACAGATTTGAAAGGAGTAAGAGTACCAAGAGTTAAAAAAAAAGAGGGCAAACTGGGGAGTAATAGAAATAAAGACAGGCGACGATCCTTCTTCCTCATCAATTTTATTCTGTAAGACAAAAAAGCCTTTTAAACTGCTGTAACTATTTGTCCTACCTGGAGATTGGTAACCCAAGTCGCGATCATGGACAAAAATGGGTTGCTTCATAAAGTAGCTGGTCGAGTTTTTCTCAAGCTTTCATTTTTATTTTAATAATTTGTTCCATTCTTGAGCAATGGGTTATCTATCACGTCTGTCAAACGGAAACTCAAAACAAAGTGATTCAAATGTGTAATCACACTAAAAAATGATGGTATATCACTGGACTTTATTGGCTAAGCCGAATATGAAGATCTCCTTTAATGGTATGCTAAACGAAATTGCCCGCCTACTTTTCGAGTTGCACCACAGCGTATCACAAAAGAAAAGTTTTTTCTTTTTTTGTTCTGCTTTTCGCTGAGCTTTCATTATACTATAGTATTTTCGGTTTTAATGTAGACTTTTTGGACCCAAAATTGGATATTTTGATTGATTTAATTCAGAAAATTTAAGTCGTCATTTTTCGGACTAGTTACTTTTTACATTTGGATAGTTGTAGTAAACATCCGAGGCCCGCCTCTTTTTGCACGCATTGTTGCAGTAAGTTTCGTCGTTTGATCGACCCAGAAGAATTACGTACATTCTCTTTAGCTGCCATTTGAACTGTTTGTCCAGTTGTATTCTATGTAAATGACTCACAATTCTGTATTCTCATTGACTGCTCAGCATCTCTCTTGATCTAAAATCGTGTCACTTTAGTGTCATTTTTCCCTTAAAGAAAGCAATAACAATAGGTGATTGTATAAATTAAGTTAAACACCTGTTTGTTGTCAGTAACCGATGAGGTGTTAAATAAACGTGTCTCAATTAATAAACGTGTTTCGATTTGATGTCAAAATTTAGCGCGTCTAGATTGTTTTTGTTATCAACATTCTAACAAAAAGTTTCAGTTTCGTTGATACCTTTTCCCTTTTCTTATCAGAGTCTAGTTATATCCTTTAAAGAATTATCAAAGAAGTGTTAACAGTGGATCATCAGGTAGATTAAAATAAGATCTCATCACGAGCTACTCACAACGACTGTACTGTACATATTTTGTTTGTAACTGAATGTTTGTATCTTTTGAGCAGCTTTTTTATCATGCCGTCAAGAGAAGCAAAAGTTTACCTTGAAGCAAAGTTGAAGAAAAAGCAGCAAGAAAATATAGAAATTCAGTTCATGATTGCTGTATTCTGTTTACTATTCGTTTATGTACTCTAACAGAATCGTTGAACCACCAATTTTTTAGAAACATGTTTCGATTGCGGATATGAAGGACATGCCTATAAGGGCTCATACTTGTGTCCAGAATATAATGGTAACAGATAGCTGAAGAGGTAATATTTCCTGTTCATTTTCACTGATATTCTGTTCATACGCTTTTCTAGCCAAGAAGCGAAAGTCCGGAAAAGACGACTACGAAACAAAGCAAGCTAAAGATAAAGGCAAAAAGAGAAGGCTAGAAGCAAAAAAAGCATCGCCATCGAATACTGTCATATGCAAGCACTGTGGTCTAAGTTGTCACTCAACTAAAGCTTTCTTTGCTTGCCAACAACATATTACTACTAAAGCGAAGCTCCTTCGAACAAACTATTCAGATAAGTATGAGCTTTACGCTCGGAAACTGCCGCTTGTAACCTACGTGGACGGTGTTTTTGATGCTGAGCGCAGTATCTTACGGAAAGAGCATGAAGGATTCCAGCAAAAAGTGATTGAGCTGTGCAGATTTATACGGGACGTCACAACCAGAGCGCAGCTTTTCATGAATTACTACATTATAAGAAGCGTAATTTAACTGTTCAGGAATACATTTATGAACAAAACTTTTGATACTGCATCTGTAAGCTAGTCTTGGGCCAAAAAATTATCAACAAAGCCTACATTAACTACACTGTGGCTCTGCAATTTCAATCCTTACAGAAAATGGAAATCGCAGTGACATTCATCAACTGCATTAAATGCCAAAAGTCTGCTACATGGCAACGCTGCAGAATAGCAGCAGAAGCAGCAATGGACAGGCAAATATAAACCCAATGATAGTGAAGTTCGTACTTAACCTCACTATTTTAGCCATTGGTAGCAAACATTACGCACTGTAATAGTGGAACAACTGTATCAAATCTACTCACTTACTATGGACATGTAAGGAAGACATTGAAGTTCATTTACTCAACCATATTGAAAATGATCTATTACGCAGATGATAACTGCTTAAAAACTACATTTTTTCATCTTCAATTTGCTATTCTGAAGAAAGCCCTCCCGCTCCCACATTACCTCCAAAAATGCAGACCTGATTAAATTGCTAAAGGGCATTTATAAATAATCAAATTACTTGAATCATAAAGAGAAAGACTCTACATTCCCATTTACTGTTATCAATTAAAGCAATCCATTTATTCTATGAACAAACTAGTAACCCTTTCTCAGACCAGAGATTAAACATGATATAAGAAAAGCCCTTTCGATTGAAACACTGTTATACATACTTTACTAACCCAATCTCGAGCAACGGTGAAAGCATTCTTTCAATGATCCGAAACGTACTGGGCCCAAAATAACAGAGGTACTGGCAAAACCTCTCAAATATTTTTATTTTTTTCAAGCCGATGCCTAGTCTTACCGTGCTGCTGAAAATATAACTTGTCGGTATGTTTCATGAAAAACTACGGAAGTCTACTCATAACGGTATTCCTCAGCTAAGCATACCTTGAAGAGAAGCCCTCTAAATTAGCAGTGAAAACAAGAAACAAAATGTTAGCAAAGCTCACGGGATCGAATAACCTGATGCAGTAGATTAGTGGGATACTTGAAGAAACAAAGCAGTTAACGCTTCCTCTTCATTATCACGTATAGCCTGCGTTCCAAGAACAACAAATGAAATGGTTACGCTTTCGTTTTTAAATAACTTGACATCATCCCTTTACTAATTTCTACGAAACTACGCAGAAGCACACTCATTACGTGTATAAAGGTGTAAATGCTGCATAATTTTATCGTTTCTCCCCATATAACAAATTGTTTTGTCCAAGAACAACCAAGCATTAGTGCGCTGATGAGCAGTTTATGCGTGGAGGAACAATGTGTTGTGTCAGTATGAAAGCATCTTTTAACTGTATATTCTCGAAAAGCCTGCTCTCGAGAAGCTCTTGATTGCCTAGATTATCGCAATATATTTCGATTTCATGATCATAGCAGTTTCGTGTTCATACGTACACAAATGTTGGTCTTGAATTGTCACCACATCCTTTTTCTTTGGACGTTTCCACAAAACGTGTTATCACAGGGTTGAATATTTTAAGCGAGAGAACGCCCAAATTTTATCGTTCATCAGTTAACCCAGTAGTTCTGAAGATGACATCGTTCCTAAACTGAGGATACGGTTTCGATACATGCTTTTGGCGTCACAAAAAGCAGCATACAGAATAACGTTTGAACATAATAACCAACAGAAAAACCAAAGAAAACAGAAAAAATTTAACTTGTTTCCAGAAAATTGCGACAATGACAACTACTTGAGAAGCATTCAAAAGAAGGATTTTCTACTTCAAAATAAAAGGCCCCGTGGTTCAATTTTTTTTTCATGTCGTACCTTGATGATATCAGCAATGCAACCTCAAGAATATTCAAAAAAAAAAATACAAATTGTTTCAATAAGGATTGAAGCCATTTTGAAACAGTGAGGAAAAGCTGTGTATTTTTTGATGATGAGCATAGCATTTCTTTTTTGATATCAATTATTTTTTGTAATCGATGTGTAAGGAAGTACTTCAATAGCTATCTGTACTAAAGCCTGTTTAAAGCATCAATATCTGTTTTGTATTTAGGGTACGGCTCACATTTCTCTAAATGCATTCCTTCGGTTAGTGTATAGTAAATGTGGGTGGAGGCTTTAAAACTTTAACAAACACGTGAGCTGGTCTATGGTATACTCATCAATGACATGTGAGCTCATTGCTTTTAGCAGTTGGACAGAAAGTAGGGATTCATGCAATACATATTGTTGAGATCCATCTTCCACGAGTATACATAAATCAAAGTCGAAACAAGGAACAAAAAAAAAAGATCGAACACTTAGTTGAAGTAAGTGTAATACCCTTTCATGTTCGTAGGAGCAAATAAGCAATTTGGTAAAAAGCCGACACTGCTTCATATAGTCTCTTATCTCCTCGATTTTCACATAAAACAAACTTTTAGCCTAAAAAATAAACAGTCAGCATCATCTAAACAAAGTAATTACAGAGGTTTTCTTTCTTTGGGTTGTACACATAGAGATGCACTCTTAACCATTCCTCTTCTGTAAGAATACTGTAAAAGTTGAGATCTACTTTTTTTCTTCTGATTCTGTTGAAGCCAATACAATTTCCCTCCTATTATAAATAGAGACAAAACACCATTTCATGTAATATCTTTCCTTCGCTCTTCTTCATTGTTCGGTTTTTGTTACATCCCTCATCTTTTATACCAAACTCACTCCTCTAATTTATTATTCTATTCCTTCCTACAATGAAGGGACATAAATCAACACTTGTCAGAGAAACGTTTTTTGGCTATATTGAAACGACTCGAGACTCTCTTTTACTATTTGAAGCGTGCAAAAGAGGTCTCTTACCACGTATTACCAGACGATTACAAGATAGTGAGCGCATTCTAATGATTAAAAGTGGTGCTATTTTTTGTTTTGACGAAAAAGAAAGCGGTATCAAAAGATGGACAGATGGTCTTGTCTGGAGCCCATCTCGTATCATGGGTAACTTCTTGGTTTATCGAGAATTAGAAAGCAAAAAGCATCAACAATTGCTACATGGCAGCAACAATAAGCAGTTAGGGAAAGAAGCAGTGACAGAAGAAGAGAATGACGACGAGATAGACTATTTCAATTACCATATCATGAAAAATAAAGAGAACAACAGCAGCAACATAAAGCCAAGTAATGAAGATGAAGCGCAGCATCCACATGAAAAAGCAATTGTTGGCTCATTAAGAACAAGCCATTGCTCTTCTTACAAATTCAAGCGGTATGGCTTGATTAAAAAGTCAATCTCATTAATTGTAGATGGCGTGCAACAACATATCATCAGTTACTACAATAAGGAAGATGTCTTATCATGCAAATTTGCCACACCGTCAAGTATCTTGGAGTTATCTACTCTCAAAGTTTCACCAGGTTTACGTTTAAAACAAAATCTTCGCATCCCAGTGTTTATAGACCATCAGCAAGCTGTAGAAGAAGATACTTTGTAAGTAATTTTATGAATCATATTTTTGATCAAATTTGAGCCTGTAAAAAAACTTACCATTTCATTTTACCCAGATCACTCGTCAAACGCAAGCATCAGTATCGTAAACGAAAGTATTCAGATGTGATCAATGAATTCGAACAGCAGCAACAACGGCGTCATAATTCTTATCACTACCATTACCCTACGTATCAGTCGATAGAGAAACAAAACAACAAAAGATTACTGCTAACCCATCCGGATTTGAGTCATAGGTTCAGTTCCCAAATGCCAATGACAGATCACCATAGTAGTGCAATTACACCAACAACGACAATGTCTGTGACACCCAATACGCAGCATCAACAAACTATCCCTGAACCTTCTATCTCATCCAATCAATTTTATTACCCCTCTGCAAGCATTCATCACATGACTTCATCACAACAACAAATCTATGACATAGGTCAGCAAGCTTCTTCTGTTTCAAATACAGAAAGCAGTGTTTTTGATACTGTAGCCAATTCTATTTCGTCCGCGACCAAATGCCTAGCAATGGAACAGCAACAGCAGGCACTACCGCACACAGTGGACACTTCTTCTAATAGTGAATCATCGTTGACGAGCTGCGACTTAAATTCTACCGATACAACAACTACTGCAGCAATAACAACAACAAGAAAAGCAGAATTGCCTGCCTCTTCTGCTGCATCAGGATATGGTAGTGGCCCTTATCACCATCCTATTCTCTCTTCCGTAGAAGAAGACTTTCGTCAGGGTCAAAATCCTCATCAACACTTGTTTTTTTCAAACTCCTTTCATAGCATGAACAATGCCTCTTTAAGCAATAACGGTCATTTCCATTTAGTTTCTGCTAATGCTCATATGGCTGACATGAATTTGTTGCTAAAAGCAGGCTGGAACGAATTCGAAATTCAATTATAAGTAGAATACGTTTTTAAATAAAGTATATACCATATAATTGTTGTGTATAACAATGTTATCAGAAATGCAAATTGCTGCTTCTTGTTTGCAAGCTGGACACAGACAACGAATCTCGCAACTAGCTTTCGAAGACTCTGTGAGTATCATTTTCGGGCCTGTTATGGGGACGATGACTCAAAACGGTAGAAAAAAGTATGCATTTGTAAGAAGTTGATGAAGTTGGTTGTATTTATACACTACAAGAACAGTGCTTCTTTTTGGTTTGTAGCCTGTATATTGTACAAATGAGCATGGCTTGAACAAACACCATGTGAAGTATTCTGTTGCATATTCAGTTGTGCATTGACACATCTATCATAAATCTATTCTCTCAGGGCTACAGAACATTAATAAATTATCAGTTTTTTGCACGCACAAGCAAAAGAATAACAGCAGTTATATGAGAAAGGTGAAGGGAACATTCTCTACCTAGGATCGGTATTGTGCTTTCGCTATGGATGCATTTTTGCATCTTTAAAAGACTGTTGTATGAGGTTATAAAGTGATTAATCAATCAATGCCTTCTTTCTCTGTTAAATAATCAGTGCTATCATCTCAGCGTTCAGACTAGCTTTTCTGTCATTTTGACTAGCTTGACTTTTTTTGACGTTCAGCCTACATAAGCTTGTAGGTATGGGATTGTTCCGGTCGTTCGTAGTTCCATGATCTCATGCTCGTTTTGCTAACGTTTCCGTTAATGTTTGATTTGTTTGTTCACAAAGCCCATTTCAGTCCGACGTTCGTAGTAAGGTGTCGGCAACCGATATTCTTGGAGAAGTTTCAAAGTATACAGATTTGAAAATAGAACTACGGTTGGTAAACCAGCATCTTGAAAATCGACTATAGGTTGTCATATTATTTCTTTTTTCAAGTGTGCATCAATGTTTCCTATTGAAAGGTAACAGTGATCATAAAGAACATACTGCTCAACAACCTATTGCCGATTACACTCGTTAACTGCTAATTGTTATCGTTATCATTGTTCCAGCGGCAATCTGAACGACTTTATCATAAAGACAAGAAGAGGTTTAAAGAAAAAAGTAAAAGAGAGGAAGAATCATCGACGCGATCTGAAAGGCAAAATTGGTTTCACGTTATATCAAATCGGTTGCACTGAAGAAAGAGAACTTCTATTGATGTACGATGTGTCCTCTTAATGCTTTTTAAGAGCAAGTGCATTCTTGATTAGTTACTACAGGTATCTCGTAAACAATGTTTATCTTCTAGGATACAAATAAGTATACATCAGCATTGAAAGCATCTATTGAGGACTAAATAGGCAAATTACCAGAACTGTTGTAGTCGTGGCCAATCGATTTTAAAAATACTTCATTTAAAACCGTGCATAATGAGAGTTATAAAGTGATCTTTGGTACTATTTCAGAGCCAAGCTCATCAGTGCAAAATATTCAGTGCTCTTTGGACCAGAAGGCTTTACAGCATATGCCTTCTGCAGTGGAAATAAAAAGGAAGATGTGGGAGGATCAACTTTAATATAGAAAAAGTCAAGGTTTAATCCAAAAAGTGCATTTTTTCCCTATTTTCCAACGTAAAATGCAAAAGCACAAACCTTCTCTTTCTGGATTAAATTGTCTGACTTCTCCTATTCATAAAAAGTTCTGTCATGAATCGGTGTGGCGCTTTCCCAAGAACCGGATTTTTGTTTACTCAGCAACAACTGTAAAATCACCACGTCATACGGAGAGAGGCATAGTGTGTGGGACAACGAACACAGCTGCCTGAAACCGGAAGAAAATCAAATGCTCAAATTGACCTAAAAATGCAGTGAATCAAATAATTCCCCCTTTTGTTCGACCTATATCTTCTACTGCAATATATCCTTCTCCTGCATCTTCCCTTCCCAAAGGCTTACTCATTGACATCCGTTACATCTCAATTTTATGCCAATGACAAAAGTTACCTCGAATCTACCAATCGCTTCACTTCATCAGGGTAGCACCACGGTCAATGTCGATCCTCATTTAGAGACCACACAACCTTACGACTTCAAATATATTGAAAAGACTGTTTATGAACTATCTGAAAGAGATGATATTTTAGGCAGAGATGTCAAGACCGCCTTGAAAGTGATAGAAGAAGCATATACAAATTATGGGTAAGAGATAGGCACACATAGAACGCAAAAACAGGGATAAGCACTGTTTCAAAAATTAATGACAAGTTACAAAAAATCCTTTATCGCTTTAGATTTAATACTGTAGCATTATCATTTAATGGAGGCAAGGATTGCACAGTGTTATTACATTTAGTAGCAGCCGTGGTATCAAAGTTAAATTTACATCGTGATAATGGACAGCGAATCCGTACAGTGTTTGTCACCTATCCAAATCCATTTCCTCATGTCGATGCGTTTGTTAAAGTGTGTATACAGCGATATAAACTGGAATGTGTTTATATACCAGGGCCAATGAAGAATGCATTGCAGCAATATTTAGATGGATCGAAACACCCCACAGAAGCAATATTTGTAGGCATTCGTAGAACGGATCCTTATGCTCGTAAGTTGATGAATATCGAGAGCTATGAAAAAAAGGACGTGCTCCACTGACAGTAAACTCTTCTTTATAGAACACTTGACACATTTCGATCAAACGGACAAAGGATGGCCTGACTTCATGCGAGTACATCCTATTATTGATTGGAGTTATAAAAATATCTGGGATTTCATATTCCAGTTACGTATACCCTATTGTTCCCTATATGATGAAGGGTAAAGATGAATTACTCGTTTGCCGCTTTCGACTGTAACGGGAACTGATACCACTTTATTTTTTTCTGATCTGATAGATATACATCACTAGGTAGCATGGAAAACACTATTCCGAATCCAACCTTAAAAGATCAGAACGAACCGAGTGGCTATAGACATGCTTGCAAATTAGAGAATGAGTTGCATGAACGTGATGGTAGAATTGCTTCATCAAAAAAATAAGCATGTATATTAGGATACTGGATTGCTTTTGATTAGAGCATACTAAAGCGTCTTTGAATTAATACTCATCTGTTATCAGCAAGAAAATCAAATATTCCCCGCCTTATTATACAACATGTATCAAAAATAGAAACTGTCATTCTTTAAATCCTTAGTTTATTAAAATGCGCGGATATATTGTATAAATGATTTGAATAAATAAAAGGGAAGAACAGAAAATTTATTCCGTGAATTTGAATAAATCATGTACGTATTTTTCCAAGACAATATACTTGATACACTCTGCAGGTGCTGCTGCTGCGACTGTTGTTGAATCTTGTTCTATCAATTTAGTTGTCGTATTTGTTGAAGAAGCAACAGTAACATTATTAGCAGAAGTGTTAGCTGTGGTAGACAAAATCTTTGCCACAACAGTTTCCTTGGCTATATTATAAATCGATTTGACTTCTTCCAACAACTTTTCACTATCACGTATGCTGCTACTATTGCCACCGCGTCCCCCTCCTCTTCCTTCTGAATTCAGATCTACTTTTAACACATGACAAACCTTTTTCAATATGAATAAATTGATCCACATGAATAAGTACTGCTTGTGTTCAGTAATCAACTGATTCACTATCATCTGTTTTGACGAAGACATAGGTGATGTATTTGATGAAAAGATGCCTAAATGTCTCTTGTATGCCTGATATGCATTTTGAGCAGTTAGTAACACTCTTTGTTTCCTTTCATTCAAATCCATTTTGCTATCCACTGCATTCAGATCACTCATTAAGTATTCATTCGTAATCTTTAAATAGTTGTTTGACTCGGTGTCATTGTATTCCATTAATTGAGCTGCCGTGATCTTCGACATGGGCAAATAAAGTATGTATACAAGTAAGAGTAGTTGCTTGGATTGGAATAAGGACGATGGTAGACCATCGTATAGGGTATCGCTGTCAAACTGGAAATTTATTTGTTGTGCGTACAAGCTGGCTATTTGATGAGCGAATGTGAATGCTTTGTTTTTGGATAGAATCTTGTTCATTTCATGAAAGACAAACTGAACAATAGCTGTATTGCCCTGATGCGTTGCCAACATCGAAGAGTTGGTGTTTTTGGTGATAGCTTCTGCTATCAAATCGCGTAGTTTTAGATCAAAGCCCACTTCTACAATTTCTGGCGCGTCTAAAGATTCATTTACAAGCTGTATCGACTTCTTCAAGGACAATAATAGCTTCTTCGTACCAGCATGGGATTTGTTTCTCAATTTAGCCGAAATTAAAAACATCAAAAATGATTTAAGTACGGCAATAAAGAGATACTTCTTGTCATTGCTGTTACGAATAGCTAATCTTCCATAATAGGACAACATGGAGAAGAGGATGTTGATACAGCCTAGAAAAGTCGGTTTTTCAAGGTTCATCCCTCCTTCAATAGAAAAAGTCCTGTCCCAATTGACAACGAACAATGATTTGGGTTGATAAGGTTTTCCGTCAGTAATCAGATAGTCTATCCAAGACTCGCAAACCACATAAGGAACATCTTTCATAACTTGGAAATAATGAATGACCATCCACAGATGGTATTTATCTTCATCCTCTATGAGAAAGGTAGTCTCTAAGGGTAGTATCTCAATACGTGTTGTGCTGATGTTATTCGATTTCCCATTTGTCAATAACTGAATAACTTCTGTTTGATATCCCACACAGACTAAGCGGGTTAACAATTCAGTCGTAGAACGGGAAACTAAAGTATAAAAAGATAAACAAAAAGTATTATACCCCTTTTTCTCAGAACCCATCTATATTAACAACGTGCACTTACCGAAAGCTTTGTCGTCTCCTTTTTGCTCCATCATGGTAATTAGATACTGCCTCACCCATTCCATCATCTCCTTTTTGTCATTCCGTTTGTACAGTAGCCATTGCCAAAAAATATCAACCGAAAAGGGGAACGATGCCATGCCTTCTTCGTACACCTGTTGAATAATCTCTGCATGCTGTTTCAAAGGATCAAGTTTGGCTGGATCGGCATAAATGGCTAGTTCCAATTTTAAAGCCGCAAGGTATTCGAATTGTGAATAATCCTGTGTCAATGCACACAAAAGTTGGTAGGTTTCGTTTAACTGCTGGTATCGGATGGTTACATTCAGCAAATATCGACTCATGAATAAAGCAGTCATGTCAAAGTTGCTTGGAATATAATTTCCAATTGTACGATAAAGTGTATCCAAAGGTTCGGTACAACGCTTGTTCAACGCATGAAAGGGTTGCGACGTGAATTTGAGCATACGGAAGAGAGGACTAAAGAAAATGATTGGATGTTTGAAATTCTGAAAAAGAGACTCTACAGAAGGATTGGAACAGATGGTGTTGGTACCATAACACCAACTATTTTCAATGAAACTCTATAAGCAAAGTGACGGAAAAATTAAAAGTTGGTAAATCAGTTTACAGGTAAGTTCAGCATAGCCTTTTGCTATACCTTATTTGCACCCAGACAGGTACTTATTGTTGCTGTATAATCATCCACTTTAAAAATTCTTTGAACATCTGGCACTATTTGTGAATTATTCTTGGTACTGTTGCTATCTGCAGTAGCACTTCTGTCTTCAAATGCGGCAACCGCCTGACGAATTTCTTGTTCTACTTGAAGCAAAGTATTGCTAATAGCTGTTTTATCAGATTGTTGATACTGAGGGTTCGACTGCTGTTGTATTGTTGTCGCTTTCATCGTTGGTGTTGTTGTTGTGCTTGTCGAAGGAACAGCAATTAATGTTTTTAAACGTTCCGACAACGAGATGGTATTCGTCGTAGAGGTACTTGTAGGAATGATGGGTATAGCCGTCGAATCGTCCAAATTGTTTACAGTGGGTGATGGCCTTGCAGCGGCCTTTTCATGACGTTGCTGTTTTCGCATGTTAGGGTGATGATTTGAAGGAATTTGCCGCTCAAAATATGGTAATTGTTGTGGGTATCGATTAGGATGCTGTTGCTGCTGCTGCTGATGATGATGCCGGAAATTAGAGAAAGGACTACGAGCTGGATAAATATCATTATAGCGATCATTTGAGTTGCTCACTGGCTGACGATATAGATAATAGGCCGCTTTAGGAGATGGATGATGCTGACGCTTTGTACTGGTAAGCTTATCTTGAGCATAATTCTCATCCAAAGCACTTGGTACTATCCTATCCGCATCCCCTCCCGTTTTCCTCTTCTTCTTATTTTGGTTATTATCAGGTATACTAGACGTTGAACGTCGAATCTGCGGCGGACGTAGCTGTTGCTGTTGATGCTGATACCTAGGCTGCTTTAGTTCTCCAGCTTCCAATACAGTAGCATTCTGCATAAAAGATAATCTTGCTTTCAAACCCAATAAATCCACCTTCCTCTTCTGTTCCTCGTCTTCTAAAGTTGCCATTTCTTTTTTCAATGTCTCCACATAAGTCGTAAGAGTACGAATAGATTCTTTTAATCCAATAATTTGTGTGGATGTCTCATTAAGTAGCTCTTCATCATCTTCATCTTCCGAAGAAGATTCAATAACAAGATATTCAACATCGTCTTCATCGCAGCAAAACGGCACAGCTTCAGTTGATTTTGCCATTGTAGGGGACTCGGCAGCTACGTCCGTAACGCTATCATTCTTCTCTTTCTCCCCTTCCTCAAGCGGAGTCAGACTATCCAAAGAACAGGTGCTAGTATCATTGTGATGAATGTCTTCCATAACTATGTCTGTAGCTGATGACACATTCGTTGATACATCTTCACAGTCAATTTCGCTTTCTTGGAGTAAGGGTGCACCGATGCTACCACTGCTGTCTACTACGCTGGTATCTATGCTATTTATTTTTCCCTCTTCGACTTCTTTTTCAACATTGTTATTACTGTTCTCCCACGCTAGCGCTGTTTGTGTTTCCTTTTCGATGTTTGAAATAATCTCTTTCTTTTCATCCAAACGTAGATCTTTAATATCAGCTTTAGTTGTAGCATTATTGGAAGGATAAGGATGAATGAGAGTGGGTTGTATTCTTCGTTTTAACTATCAAAGAAAAGGGAAAGAAAAGTTAAATATCTGTTTTCTGTTTCTACTCGACATTTTCTCAAACCTACGTTATAATCAGGAGGTTTAGAACTTGATGGAGGACTTGGGAAAACGGGAGGCGTAAGGCGCATTCGTGGCTTTCGTTGTCTTTTCCTTGCGGGTTTAGAGACTCCAGTGGATGTCAAAGCTTCTTTGCTTTCTGCGGAATTAGAGATGTTAGCTGATGTCAAATCTCCTTTGGCAGTCAAAGGAGTATATTGATCGAACCCCAAGGCCTCCTTTGATACTCTTTTGCTCATTGCTTCAATCTCTGCCTGCACTTCACGATCCGCAAAAATATCATTATGTATGCTCATAGGAACCGTTGTCGTGTTGGAAAGAGAGGAAGAAGGAGGAGAAGAGGTATTGAAAGTAGATGCATCTATACCGTCCATCGCAGGAGATGCGACAGAAACTGGAGTATCTACTTCCATTTTTTCACCTTCACTATCACTTTCAATAAGGACGACACTTCTCTTCTGTTGCTGTTGTTGACTATTATCCATTGATTCGTTTGCTGCTGAAACTGGCACCCCTTCTACTGCTTTTTTTTCTTTCTTTAAAATCACTCTTTCATTTTCTAAATTCTGTTTCTCAGTAGTCAATTGTTGGATCACTTGCTGTTGTTGTTGTTGCTGTTGTTGTTGTTCTTCTCCATCTGTAACTGTGGATACTTTAGTTTCTCCATTTTCTGCAGGAAGCTGTTGCTGTTGTCGCTGCTGCTGCTGCTGCTGCTGCTGTTGCTGCTGTTGCTGCTGTAGTTGTTGTTGTTTAATGGATAATTGCTGTGCTTCTTCCATCTTGCGAATTTTCTCTTTTAATTCTTGAATTTTGATTTCTGTCTCTTTCAATTTATACGATTGACCATAACTGGTTGGGCTGGGTGTGGAGACGGGTGGCCCGTATGGCGATGATGGAGGTACTGTTGTTATGGGTGGTGTCCACTTGCGTGTTGTGTGATAGTAATTGTCATTCATCTCATCACCATAGTATTGGAAGTCACCGTTGTTATAGTTTCCGTAGTGATTGTTATCCTCATAATAAACCGGGTCTTTATCTTCTGGAAGAGTTCCATACCTCGTCTCTACTATTTCGTTAAATTCTTTATCACTGCCGGTGACAAAACAATATTTGAAGAGCTCATCTGTTTCATCGTCTTTTTCTTGATCATATTTCGACGGTATAAAAGGAAAGTTAAAATGTTGAGGTGGTTGGAGTTGCGTAGGCGATAAAGCAACAGAAGAAATTACAGACATCGTGGAGTTTTCTTCGCTACTATTACTTTTTTTAGAGTTTTCATCACCTTTAATATGCTCATCCATCTTTGAGCAAAGCGTGATCGATAAAACAGAGAAATAACAAGGTATGGAAAAAAAAGGGTAAAGATAATTAAAAACAAAAAAAAATGTTTTCGCGACAAACAAAAAAAAAAAAGCAGAGAAAAACTGAGCTGCAGATTTTTGAAGTGGAGTGAGTGATTAAGGAATGATATTCAAATAATTGCCTTGCTCTTCCTTTCGCTCAGATCTATACATTTTATATCAATCTATCGTTTTCCAACTTGGAATGAATTTGCTTGAATAAGCGCAATGTCTAATACAACTGTTCAAAAACAAGAAGTGATGGACGATGACCATAGTGCGCCCATTTTACCGATACCTGATAAACAATACCTTTCAGTCGAATATCCAGGCTGTGTAAAACGGATCAATAAAGCCATCGCAACATTAGGGGGTGAAAGGGCATTAAGTGATGCTCTCTCAAATAATCGTCGGGTCCAGCTAAGCTATCGACGGGGAGATCCATTTTCTCATCCCATCAATAGTGACACCGTAGCTTGTGCGAAATTATTGGTCAAAGTAACTAGGCGAGTGAAAAGGGACCGCAATACTGGTGAAGTAGTAAAAGAAGACCATGATGGATACAAAGTAGAAATTATGGGCAAGATATTCAAGACTGTACGATTTAGAGGTATTTAACTTGTTGTATAGTTACAGAATTTTTGAGAATTAGCGAGCAATCATATTTAACTTGGTAAACAACAAGAATAGCTATGGCAGATTTCCAGTACCTGGTTCACAAGACAGATAAGATACGTCAATTAAAAGGAGCCTTATTACGCGGTGATGTCGAATCCATCATGAAATATGAAGTCCCAACTGATGATGATGATATGAACAACCTGCGTATCATACCTCCACCTATTTTTTCATCGCTAGATACGCCCTTCGGTTATGGGTAAGAGAAACGATGAATGTATAATTTATGCAAAAGGAGACTAGAGTATTGATAGGTACTCCAAAAAAAAAAATTAGGTATCGCCAAAGTGCGCCAGTAATAAGAGTGAGGGTTAAACAACCCGACGGCACCGTAAGCTTTGTTGTTGAGTTTCCCTTATTCATTGAATTGTTCCTTACCGATTTATCTTACCGACAACTATAGTACAAAGTCAAACTGATTAACCGTAAACAGATGAATTCTCAGCAGATTACCAGTATCCAATATCATGAAGAAACTGTACCTACTCAATCACTCTATAGCCTGAAACCATTCGAAAAGGATGAAGATAAAGCCGTTTGTGATAAAGTGAAAGAATTATTTGAGAAAAGACCTGTATGGACAAGATTTGCTATCAAATGTGAACTACAGTTTCCTGGAGATAAGATTTCACAGTAGTTATCTCACAATTGCTTTTTTTAATAATCCCAAAGAAACGCGTGAACTGACGGCAATACTATTTACGTTATATAGTATCCTGGTACATCATGCTTATACATTTTCAAATGGTCCTTGGAGAGAATGTTGGATTAAATATGGTGTAGATCCCAGAAAGGACGTAACATACCACATGTAAGAAAAAAGTCTTCTCACCTTCTCAGATGATATCTTATAAAACCAACATATCATCCATTCTTTCATAATTTTTTTTTTTTTCTTGAACAGTTATCAATTAATTGATATAAGAAGATATTATCATCCAAATTTAAATGATAATCCAAAAAGAGTACTGACCCTTCGTAAAAATGCACCAAACCTTACAGCATTGACCACACCACAAGCAGTAGCCAAACAAATAGAAAACTCGACACCGTTGTAATTTTCGTTCTATGTTTGTTTGTTTGTTTGTTTATTTTTGATAACCATTCGAATGGGTCGCTCATATTACTTTACATAGAATTCCCGGTAAGCAAGACTACATCTTCACAGGCGTGAGTAAGCCTGGTGCAACCAATGTCTATCAGGTCTGTGATTTGGCAGATCCTGACTTTGTATCTTTCAAGAACAATCCGCTGTACCTAAAACAAGAACCGACGAAAGATGCCGGCTTTTATTACCAATGTGTCTTTACTCGGTTGCGTAAATCAGTGCGTAAGAAGTACCTTGATCTTCTAGAGCGAGGATCTGCAGAATCTTTGGTGGATGATATTACAGATGGGCTAGATAAACTGATCAATGCAGAGAAGGAAAAGTCAACAACCACGGCGAAAGATAATTATGGGAAGCAAGAGTCTACGACGGCTAAAAAAAGCTTATTATTACAACAAGCACAACAAGAAGAGATAGGAGGGGAGAATGATAGTATCAGTTCAGATACAGTTGAAGAAGCTGCTAGACAAGCACTTGCGGAAATGAGCCGAGCTGTTCACGGACATGATGTGAAGAGTGATGCAAGTCGTAATAGTCATACCGATGCTGGTAATAACAGAGCTACTGTTTCCCCTGTAGATACTAGTAAGATTACGAATAAGCGGCTCAAGGATGTTGTAGATGATTATATGAATGAGCTCGAAAAGATCACTGAATTGGACGATGACGAAGTGGAAGAAGTAACTGCTGTCGAAGAGGAAGAAGAAGAAGAAATAGGTGATGAGGAAGAAATGGATATGGTAGACTACGATGAGGATCTAGTAGAAGATAATGAAGAAGAAACAAAAGAACAACATCCTACTAGGAAAAGTTAACTCGACTGACTGCTCATGCCGATGATGGAAGTGACAGTTCTGGTCTACCAACACAGAAATAAGGTTGTCATTCAAATGCTCAGCACTTATTTTGACTGTATACCCCTTTACAATACAAAGAACTCATAGTATCTAAGCGTAGTTGAATATGACTCTCTAATGAGAATACATAACTTTTTTAATCATTCGTACCTTTTTTTTTTTTTGCGGTTTTTCCCTTGGTTTATAGCGCGGTGGTAAGGCTTGAAGCCGAGAAATGGGCCATTTCATCTTTTAGGGAGAATACCTGTGCGTTAGTTTACTACTTTGGAATGTTATCAACATGAATATAAGTTTTCTCTATTCATATCACCAATTAAAAAGGATCTGTAAGTCTGTCTATCGTTCATCTAAAGGGGCTTCTTATCGTAAAACTCTACGCCACTTCATCAGTTATGTATTGTCCTACAATAGAAATGTTACGTTTCTAACTGGAATATGATGATATGAATTCTTAAAGAGCTCATGTTGTGCTCTCCTGAACTTCTTTGTACTCTGTAACAAAATTTTTGTTGCGATGAACGTAACCTTTAGGAATGATTTGTAGATTCTCAAATAGCTATTCACTATAATATCACGTCAAAAGTCTCAAAAGATTTCATCCCACCCAAAGCAGTTTTCCGACGTAAAGCGTACACTACGCTCTATGTCCCAATTACTATTGTTTTCCAAAGAAGAAATATATAGCGAAACAAACAGCAATAAATAAAGGTTCTATTTACTGGTTGAATACATGTAATTTTGTTTTAAAATTTGGAAATCTATTTTATGCAAGCTTAATCTTACCTCTGCGGGGCTCTTCATGTCATATTTATGTAACCATGCTGTGACTCTACAACAAAGGCACATAGAAGAAATTTTTGAGCATCATTGGTTTGTTCTTCTTTTCTGAATGTTTGAAAGTAAAATGTAACACACAATTCACAAATTTTTGACATTTGGAGTACCTTGTCGGTTACGTGATCAATAAATCAACAACCTTGTTGTTCATTTCGTCTTGTTTCAAGTTTCAACTTAAGCTTTAGAACAAAATCCCTTTATATCTTTGCTTGGTTCATTCCATAACTGTTTACCGAACATTTGTTATAAAGATACGCATTCTCAAACTCAATCCCGTTTTATTTTCTTTTTTGTTTTTTTTTTTTCCCTTCACCAAAACATTTATAACCGTGCACTTTGCAACCATTGAGCTTTACGCATCTTCTTCGAACACTATCCTATCCACCCACACATTCTCGATCTTTGGTGGAATTTTTCTTTGATCGCCCTTCTATAGTACTAAAAAGACAGAATTCGGCGATTCAAGACCATGATGAAGCAACAATACATACTCGGCATCTTTTGTTTTCTATTACTTCTATATCAAGTCAAAGCTCAACATGTACACGGTGCGGCGGATGAAGGTAAACAAATTCTTAACCGTAGAATAGTGTCTCCTTTTCTCGCGTTCCGGAATGATCTCATCTTTGATTTCATACAATCCTTTATTCAGATCATGATTGTGCTGCTATGTCTGTAGAGGACTATCATTTGGGCCTTCGTATTGGCGCCATCTTTATTTTGTTTGGTACAACTACTATTGGTACCTTTTTTCCTATAATCTTGCATCGTATCAGCCCTTATAAGCAAGGTGATATCCGTGAATGGATATTAACTGTAGGGAAATTCTGTAAGTACAAATATATCAGCGTGAAAAAGGAGGGTCCATGGTTGAAAATTGTTAAATGGGGGATCAGCACCAGCTCTTTATTTTAACAATTCAATTTATCAAATCCTGGGTCATAGTCGGTACTGGTGTCATTCTAGCCACTGCATTTGTGCATATGCTTCCCGAAGCCATGGAAAACTTTCATAGCCCATGTCTTACTGACGGATGGCTATCCTATGGTGCTTTCGGTGGTGTGTTTTGTATGATTGCCTCTTTTGCTCTTCAGTTACTCGAGATTGTCTCTGTGACACACGTCAATAAACTTCAAAAACGAAGCCAAGAGCGTCAAATCAGAGACGCAGAGTTAGGCTTCCAAAAGCAAATGACAGCTGATGCGGCCCTTGTATCTGAAAAGCTAAAAGATGACCAACATACCGCTACTCAATCTCCTGCTCACCAACAAACAACAGCAGCGGAAAAACCAACAGTTATAAAAGACAATTCCATTACAACAACTGCTGAAGCAAGGGACCTCGAGCATGATCGTGACCAGCATCATCATCATCATTCACACCACCATATTGGGGACGATCACGGACATACCCATGGGATCATCTTCCAGAGTGAAGACGCCTACAAACATATCGGAACCTATATTTTGGAGCTTGGCATTATTATGCATTCCATTATTATTGGTATTACTTTATCTAATGTTAGAAATGAACAGTTCACCACTTTACTGATTGCGCTCGTGTTTCATCAGGTACGAATGCAAATACAGGTTTGAGTAGGCCCATGCTTAGGCAACTTACCCTTTGTTTCATAATTTCACGTAGTTCTTCGAAGGAATTGCTCTTGGTACACGATTAAATGAAATACCCTACAAGAAGTTGTACAAACCTGTTGCTTTGGGCTTTTTATATACCCTTATGACCCCCATCGGCACTGCCATCGGTATTGGTATTCATGCTTCGTTCAATCCTAATTCTTATTCTGCTGTTCTGGCTGCAGCCATCTTGGACTCTTTGTCAGCCGGCATCTTGTTGTATAACGCGTATGTGTCTTTGATGAGTATGGAAATGAGCCATAATACAGCATTTCATCATGCTAGTACGTTCCGTAAAATATGCAGCTTTTTATCCATGTATATAGGGGCTGCTCTCATGTCTGTGCTTGGAAAGTGGGCATAAACATAGGAACCATCTTTTTTTCTTTTAATTTTGTATACACATCTCTAATACATTTAATTGATATCCTATCTTGTCTTTTACCCAACCGAATTCTATGTACAATGTACGTAAAATGATAAAATTGAACGATAGTTAACTCTGCACAGTCGTTTTGTTCGTTGTGCGATATGCACTTCCATAGTATATCCAGAATTTATTTTATTTTTTTTAAAAAAAAGAGCAAAACGAGGATTGTTTATTACAATAGACATAGTCTACATACTATGTATTCTTGTTGTTCTGTCTGTTTTCTGTTTTACAACTCTTCATGAACAGGCTTTTTATTATTGTTGAGGTCAAGATGAGCTTCTTTGATTTCTTCTGCTATCTTGGATGCAGTATCTTCCTTGGAAGCAGCCTTGGCTGCCTCAGCAGCAACTGACACCAATGATTGACAAACTGCTGGTGACTTTAAACGGTAATGGTATTCGCATTTTTGAGGTTCTGTCACCTCCAAAATTTCATTTTGCATACCACATTCTATGGTAGCTCTAACGCTTCTTAGAGGACCATTCCAACAACGTGTGCCTTGGTCATGGTGATGGACTTTATATTTATCTGCACCTTCACCGCCATCGAACTTTTCAAATTTTCTATTGAATCACAGTAAAGAAGTTCAGTTGTTCTGTTTTAACGGAGAAGAGTATTACGAAAAAGCTTCTTTACCCTAAAAAGGTGCGGCTGCTATCTTTGTTGCTCTTTTGATAAGCGTCACCAAGGAAACATAAAGAGTAGGTATATCTACTCGGAAACAGCACGTACGTTTTGGTGTTAGACTGTACGGATCAAGTGTGCTTGATTGTTGTATGAGATGTTTGAATTACTTACTCTCCTTCGTCTTTTTCAATACAAATATCTTTCAACTTTAACCATTCACCATCTGTACCATAATCCTTTTCGATATTCTCTTTCATTATGCCCAGCTCTTTATTCAATTGAGCCACCTCTTCTTTGGCTTTGTTAACTGCTTCTTGTGCATTTTCTACGGCTGAAAAATAAAATCAAATAGCTGTAAGTCGATATTGCGGTGACACATTGCTTCCCACTCATATAAATCAGAAAAGGGAAAAATCGAGGTAAAAAATTGAAATGTGTGGTGTAAAAGTATGTGAAACTTCAAAAGAACTGATTCGAACCTGCTTCCTTCGTGTTGAGTAGGGTATTTGAAAAGGGTGATGTTGGCTCATCTGGTACCAACAAGTTTTTGGATAATAACCAATTCTTGATGTTGCTCTTCAAAATCGATGGAAGTACAGGATCCAATTTCTCAAATACATAATGGAGGATAGAAGATGAAGAAATGGAAGTGAAGGAGTTGTCATGCTTACCTATTCAGTGCCAAAAACGAAAAAAAAAAAAAAACAACATAAGCGTTCTGTCCAAGTTCATTCTTTACTTTGTTCTTCCAGTTTGTACTTTACCTTCGTGGTTCTCTAAATCAGACTTATCTTGTTGTACGGCCTCTGACGCCTTTTCAAATGCATCTTCATTCTCATCCTCGTCATCCTCGTCGTCGTCCACGTCAATGTCTTCGTCCACTTCAGCATGCATGGACTCGTCTCCAATTTCCGCTAAATGCTCTTCAATTTCTGACACGATATCGGGAAAGCGAGAGGCAAATGTCTCGTATTTTGTAATAGCTTCCTTCACAGCCAAATCATGATAATTATGATTATGATTTCTCTTCATCTCACTTAGGACTGTATTGAGGAAAGTTAACTCCTTTTTCAAAATTGTCACATCATGCTTCAGAGTATCGATTTCCACGCGGTTGGTATTGACATGATTTTGTCGAGATGCTTTATTGTTCTTTTCCAGCTTTTGCAAATCGCGCTGCAGTTTCAACAAGGTGGATTTTTTCAAGATGATTTGATCCTCCAATTTAAGCTTTTCTTCTTGCCAAGTAGCTATTTGCTGTTGCGCTTCATCAATCAATTGTTGTTTGGCGAGAAGCCCTGCTTGAACAGATGCTTCAAGACTAGCTTGAGCATGACGATACGCTTCCCCGATCTCTTGACAGCGGTCAGGACAGGTCGTCCGTGTGCCGTCTTCGTCGGAACCGTCGCAACATGCCTCGTCGCAGACACCGTCATTCACAGCATACGATTTGATGTAAGCAGGTATATGGCCCTTATTGGCACAATAAAACATAGCATTTGGACAAGCCGAAGTGCCTACAATAACAGAATGGATTGTGTGGAACATCGGAAGAAGAAGCGGTGTGTTTGAAAGTGAGGACAGGTGGATCGTGTGTAGTAGAAGCTGTAGCATAGGCTTGACGTACCTGGCTCATCGGATCCGTCAGGGCAATCACAGTAGTCATCATTGATGGCTGACTTGGCAATGGTCTTTGAACCATCGAAGCAAGTCCATGTTCCGTCATTATTAGGTTGATAGAGAGCATAATCTATGCATCAACCGTTGAAAGAATGTTAATGACAACGCATTCCGGAACTTGGTTCTTTTTTCTTTTTTCAAAAGTTACTGGCAGGATCGACCCCTTTGATGACGGTGGAAGCATCATTGCTATTGCTCGCTTGAACAAGACCGACAGCAGCTATAATATAAGGAAGTTGACGCAACTTCATTATTCTTAATCTCACTGTATTTTCCACACACACACGCACAAACACACGCTGGAGAGAAAGTGGTTGAATTAGGCACAGAAAAAAATACAACGAGTTGGGCAAATTTATGCTCAAAACAACGTGCCAATGAGATTTAGACAACTATGCATTTTTTCATTGTTTTCGCAAAATTATGGATATAACATTCTACAAGAGAATCAATGAGCAAATAAACCGAATAGATTCCCATTTTTGAAAAGAACGTTGTCTGAGAAAAATGTTTATTATTGTGGAAAAAAACAGGTTGGCGAAGCAAATGGCGTTGACAATAAGTTTGAACCTGTAACATTCAAAGATGGGTGCAGAAATTCTAGTGCTGTCAGATAAGAAATAAATAGAATCAAAAGCATGAATAATTTGAAATGGAAAAGTTATACAGTAATATATCAAATATTACAAAGGCGAATGCGAGTATATAGAAAAATGGGATATAGAAGGGACGGAATAGAACGTTTGTGATTTGGATATGAGAAGTGGATGAGAGTGTGAAGGCTCTAACGATAAAGGGTATATTTTAAATCGACTCAGACGATCGCACTGACAGAAGTCGCTGTAGAAGAAGTAGTAGTAGCAGCAGCAGTGGTGTTAGGAGCGTTGACACTGCTCTGTTGCTGTTGCTGTCGATCAAATTTTCTTTTGACAAACACAGGTACCAAGGCAGCAATGGCTACTGCGAGTAAACAGAGTACATTGATGGGCGTCAACAGCTGCAATTTGTCAGAAGCCGATAGTCTCTCCAAGGCAGCACCTGCTTGCACATGAATAAAGGACGGTGGAGCCACACCTAGAAAGGTGCCCCAAAAGAAAGCTTTAAAAGGCACGTCTAAGTGAGGTGAGCCCAAATTAACTGTCCAGTTGGGTGGAAAGGGTGAAATTCGCAGCACAATCATGTAGTTGAGCATATGCTGCCGATGATGCAAAAGTTCCTTTTTCCATCTTTTAAGCCGATCACCTAATAAATGAATAACAGCTATGGAACCTAGACTGCCAGAAATGAGATAGGCAAAGCCAGCGCCTATAGCGGAACACTGTATTCAAGAAAAGGTGAGAATGTATCATTATGAGTATTGCATCCTTTTTCTTTACCATAGATACTGTGATTAACGTAAGCCAAAAGTTGAATAGCGTTCCTCCGAGAATGGAAAGCCACATGGAGCCAGGTATAGAAAAACTTTGAAGGCTTTTATAAAACAAATAAAAGAGTTAAAAAAAAAAAAAAAAAAAAAAAAAAAAAAAAAAAAAGATCACTCAAAATAGGGCACAAGTAGCCATCATTTGACCATTGATAACTTACTATATATATGTAATGACAAAAGTACTGTAGACATTAAAGTAGTTCTTATCCATGTAAACAAATAGAATGGCATTCAATTTTCGAAGATCTTCCAGATTTGTTGGAAATTTAAGTTCTTTTCTTTCTTCACTAAAAAACGTAGCCATCTTCGTTATTCACTAGTTAGTTTTATCTGAAACAAAAATAGAAAAAGCTACTTACGGACTCAAAGGTGGTATATTGTACTTTAGTAAGAGATATTCCAAGGCTGTAAAAACCAGCAATAACGTAATCAAAGCTGTCAATGACCAGAAATACGATTTACTTGTCCAATACCAGACAGATAGGACTTTTTCAGGCCTTGCTGCTCTTGTTGTTGCGATGATGGATTCTTCTCGTTCTGTGCTTCTCTCCTGCGGTTGTAATAAAGAGGATGGCCTGGATGAGGTTATACTAGAATAAGCACGAGGTTGAATCCTATTCTCTGCCATAGCTGAGGGTTGCAATAGCCGGGTGGTCATGGTTGCTTCTGCTTCAGTGATCGTGTTTGTACTCAGCTTTTGGTCATTGTGTATAAGAATTGGCATTGTGGACTTGATCTGTTTCTGATGAGTTTTAGCAATGCGTCCTCCTGTCTGTATTTAGCTAATAAGGAATGTTGGTGATAAGCTTTGCCGAATAAAAGTGAGAATAAAGGACTTTGTTGTCGAAAAGTATGAATATCGAATAGTTGAATTAAAGAGAGATACGAATATGATTTAGGGAGGAAGAGTAGTGAATTTTCAATTAAAGCAGGATTACCTTTTAAAGTATTCATCATTAGCAAGCTTAAATGCTGTACGCTGTTCGCTCCCTTTTTCATAGTCCACGTGAGCAGGCACGCATAAATGGACAGGCCATTCAGTTGTTAAAGGCTCGTCATTACCCATTCGAGTTGTACAAGTCTGTGTTCAGTCAGCCAAGTATGGGAAGTCTGCAAAAGTACAGTGCGGCTGGTAAGTGGTTTTGTCCCGTTTGAAAAAATACAACAGTAGTTGCTTTTAAGGACGATGATTGGCCATTTGGTAGCAAATGATTGCTAAAGTAAGTAAATAACTAGGTATTTCGTTTTATTGTAGCAAATGGGTGCTTTAGTGCTCATAATGCTTACAATCATTCATGGAGGTCACTGAGACCAATGACAACCGCAATGTTTGAATTATCCAATCTGCTGCTGCAGTTCTCCCTTGATGACTTACAAGGCGTACAACTATCCATTACAAGATATCTACACTTGTAAGACTTTTGACCTTATTGTTCAGGTTTAAATGTTTTGCATGTTAGTACGTACGGTTTGATAGAATCATATACGTTGTACATAATCTCTATCAGAATCAATACAGACAGACCCTAATAGAAAGCGTGTTCTACCTGACTCTACATACACGAGTATTGTACTTGTTATCTCATCAAACACCTCGTCGATTGAAGCCCTTTTTCGCTTAGCTTTATTTCGGTATAAAATATGTCAAGCTCGCCCAGATCTATTGAAATAGTGCGCGATCATTACTTGACGTCTGGGAGGAGTCCAAAATGGGAGGGGCTTTTTTTAAATCTCTATTTGATGCGCTGTTTCCTTTCATGAGGAAGCAGTTTACAAAATTGTTACCATGCTTTCTCTCGTTCAGTATAATTTACTTGATAACAGGTTATTTATGCTAAGGAGATGTAGATAGATCAAAACCATAGCACATCTGGGAAAAACGAACGAAAAGAGAACAAACATATACAGAATGCAGGCAAATAAACCTTACATAAGAAACGCTTTTCCATTTTTAGAAAGGTGACAAGTTTAATTCTTCATTTTCTGTCATTACTGCTTTTTCTAATACATCATCATACTAAATATCTCGGTCCTTTCCTTTCCGGATGATGCGTTATTTCATTTTGCCTTTAATTTTTTTTATTTATCTTTTTTTTTAATTATTCTAATCCCGCTTCACGTAGTTAATGCTCTTGTCTGCTGCCCCTTTTTGAGAATCTTCATCTTTCTGATCCATTTCTTAAATTGGGTTGGCAGGTAACCATTATTCAAGCTATATTATTTTCAAATAAACAACTTTCTGATACATTTCTTAAATCGGGTTGGCAGTTGGTACATTGTTAGTACATTTGAGCCACCAAGGAAGATCAACTATTCCTGACGACATCCGTTTTATCCAGTCTCTACTTTAATCCCCGTAACACGGTCATTCCTAGGCAGTAAATTCAAAGTACTCTGTTGGCTTTGCTTTTTTTTTTGTTTCATTTTTTCTAATTCTTCCTGTTTTGAAACTGACCGAACATTCTGGTAACGGAGTTGTAACCAGAAGTTCCTGGAGTTACCATGCCATTATATAAAATACGGGATTTTTTTTTTTTTCTTCCAAAAAGCCCATTCTTTTAACCTTTCTCCTTTTTCCGTTTTTTGATACGCGACAAGCTTGGTTCTGTATTTACATAGCGAAAAAATGGCCACACCTGCTACTGTTCCCAATACCAACGAGCATCCTATTCATCCTATTTATCAAAAATTATGTCATGAACATATGGAACAATTGGCTGCTGCCTACTCGAAAGCTGGACCTCAAGTAGCGACACCTGAAGGTCAATACAAGATGATTACTGACCTCCGCTTATTTTCAGATCAATTCGCTGAGCAATATCCCATACCAGAAACCATTCGTACCAAGCAAGAAGTCGTGGGTGGACCCAAGAAATTAAAGATTGGCACCACTGTGTTTAGACCTAAACGCACTGAAGATGAAGTCTTGCCTGTTATTCTCTTCTGGTAAGTTTTAGTAATGTAAGGGAGATGTCTGCGCATTATTTATGTGGAACATCACACAAAAAAAAATTTTGTTTCTCTAATACACTCGAATTTTTATTTTGCTCTAAAAGTCATGGTGGTGGATGGGTATTAGGTAGTGCCAAAACGCATGCTAAAATAGCTACTGAAGTAAGTAGGACAATGAAATCTTAGAGTATGTGTCATTGATAAGAAAGACATATTCATCTTATGAATTTATTTCTTCTAACATAGTTGGCTATCAAGACACATGCAGCCGTCATGTTGGTAGAGTATTCGTTGAGTCCTGAAGTTCAATTTCCAATTGCTAACGAGCAAGCGTATGCTGCATTATGCTGGTTACATGAGCATGGCAAAACCATCCGCGTCAACCCTGACCAAATTGTGATTGCTGGTGATTCAGCAGGCGGCAATATGGCTGCGGTTGTGTCCATGATGGCCAAAGACCGACATTTGGAGAACGTCATCAAGGCGCAAATTCTCATGTATCCTGCTGTGGCGGCTGACACGAAAGATTTTCACTCTTATGAACTCTATGGTGCAGGCGATTGTTATCTCTCCTTAGAAGAAGCAAAGCTTTGTGTTGGCGCTTATTTGCCCAAGCCTGCTCTCGAATTAAATGATCGTTATGCGACACCTCTTTTGGCCACCTTGGAGGAATTGAAGGGATTGCCGCCTGCTTTGGTGTTGACAGCCGAATGCGATATTTTGCGTGATGAAGGTGAAGCCTATGCTTCCAAGTTGTTGAAGGCGGGTGTCGAAGTGGTAGGCATGCGTGTTCAAGGCACTGTGCATGGGTTCATGACTACGACATTGCCAGATACACCTCAATATCGCTTATCCGTGAACACTGTCTGTGATTTTATCAGAGAGCATATTACTAACTCTCCTACCCCTCATCACTAATTTCCTCATTGTACTCATTTTTATTCTTTCATCTCCATGTTCATCTCATATCCGTTGTAAATAAAATTCTGTACTCCTATCAAGCATCAAACGTAATTTATATCGCTCGATAGCTTGTTCTCCTCATGACCCTGGCCCCGCCCTCCCCTCAGCTATTTTATCTGGCTGAGGGTAGGTGCGTCCACAGGGAGCCTTTTTTGCTTTTCGAACCATTTATTCCCATGGTAGAACCCTTAGGATCGATACGCTTAGAGAGAAAAATTCCATCATGCAAGCAGGCTCATTTATTTGAACAAGCACCACTTGATATCTACAGACAGTAACACGATATGAAGGGTGATCATATTATATGAATGTGTATAGAGTCGAGAGTGATTTAAGGAATGGTTTTACTCGTCATCAGCAAGCAAGTCGAAAGGATTGACTAGAAAAATAAGACATGTTAGAAATAAAGACGTGGTATTCGCTTTGAATTGGGCCCCTTTCGCCTCGCCCTCAGCCCCATTGATTACTTACAGGTCTTCTTTTTCTGTTCCTTCTGCTTCTTTTTATCCTGAGACTTACGGAAGGCCATCACAATGTCACATTGGTTAGGAGTTCGAGTGACACCAGGAACGAAAGCCATCTTGACAGGAGGTGCCCTAGAAATAGGACTACCCGCTAAAGCCAAAAGTGTGGTGTGGTCATAGACGACACGATTACCTTTAACAAGAGTCAAAGAATAATGGAAAAAGTGAGCCTTTGGTTTCTTTCAAAAGAAAGTCTTTTTGCACATTCCGATAATAAAATCCTTCCTATCTATCCATCTCTGATGTGTTGAAAGAAAACAAACAATGATTATTCATTCTAAACTTGGAGATGAACATGGACCATTGTCCATCTACCACATTACATGTCATTTGCGATGAGGATTGAGAGGTGTAGACGTCATTCTTAGTGCAGCTTGTTCAGGTTGGAAAAAGAGATAGGAAGGATGTTTGAATGTTTAAATTAGTTGTTGAAGACATTTTTTACCTTGCTCAACAGCCATGATCAGGAACTTTTATGTAAAAAGTCTTTTGGGCAATTCAATAAAATTTTTAAATAAAATAGAGGGTGTGCTAGAAAAAAAAAAGAAGGAAAGTGGATCATGATTTCAGCCAATCATCTTTTTCTTTCCATTTGGATAGTACAAACATTCATGTAGAAGTGACCATTTGTTCCGTTTTTCATTTTGCGCTTTACAGAGTATATACTAATACAAGTCATTTCGTCAAAGTCAATGGATATCTAGGTGATTTACTCTCTTTTAGGATATGGCCATCTTTCCTCAAAAAAAAAAAAGCTATCGTTAGTTTAAAAGATGGCATTTGCAGCTTGACTTCCGACTGCAAAAAAAGAAAAGGCAGTGAGTAAAAGGCATGGAGATGGTTTCAGAACAAAATGATACAGTTCACTTACGTGTTGCACCGAAACCCCAAGTGGCAGCAGTGGCAACTCTACCACCAAACTTTTTGGCAATGTTGGCTACTTTATCTTGTTGCTCTTCCCCTTCCGCTGGTGTTGACGAGGGCCCAACCACATGATTCACCACCACAGGCCCTGCTGCTGGTGGTGGTGGTTGGCTATAAGCTTGTGATGGTGGATAAGCAGGTGGTGGCGTATAGATAGCATTTGAGGGTGGAGGTTGACTATAATAAGAGCCTGAAGGGAATGGTGTTGGGGTATTCTTTTCATTCATCTCATGTGGTTGTTGCTGCTGATGATTTTGTTGATGATATAAAGGAGGTGAGAAGCTACTATTCGTTGTTGGTATAACTGGACGCTTTGCTTTAATGGGAGGTCTAAAAATACAATTAATTTTAGTTTTATCAGTGTAAATGATATGTCTCCACTCCTGCTTCCAATGTTACATCAAACGAGATGTATACACTTCATTATTGGGGATGTGTAACGAAGAATATACTTTACGGTAATTTTTTGACATGATTTTGAGGAAAGATGCCCGTCTTTCCATGTAGTCTTCCTTTCCACCAGTCATCATTCACTTTTCAAGATAGAAAAAAGAGTAGCGTTAATGCTGATCCTCATACAGCAATGCAGTAGTAGAATCCATCTCATCTGATATAGACCGCTTACCATATTCAATGACTTCAATGACATCGCCTTGATTGAATGATAAATCGGTGGCTGGGTCTTCTCCTTGGTAGTTATATAAAGCTTCTGCGGTTGCCAAGGACTCATTTGTATCACTCACTCCCACAGGGCTCTGAGTATAAGCAGGTGGAGCTGGAGATGGCAAAGAGGTTGCTTGGTGTTCTTTAGGTTCTGCAGTTACTGGAGTCCCTGCTGTGGTATGTGCCAATGGTTGACCGACATGATGATGAGCAGAATTTGCAGCAGCAGCTGTTGTAACCATTGAATCTCTGTTATGGTTGTTAGGAATAGACATGGCGACCGTGCTGCGTCTCGTTGGTAATTGTGGTACTGGCATGGAAGTCTGTGGGGAAGATACGCTTTTGGTAGTAGTAGTAGATGTAGATTTTCGAATAGGCAAAGGAGGTCTCGCTTCCAACGTGCTGGCTTTTTGTCGCTGTTGAAAGTGATCTGTTTGTTGAGGAGATATCCTCTTTGGTAAAACAGCTAGCACTTCATTGTAGGTTTGATGGGACAGGAAATTGTTATCTTTTAGAAAAGACAAATCATTGAGAATGGAAGCCAATACATGATTCGCCACCTTGAGTGTTGATTCTTCGTTGTTCATGTCTTAATGGATATAGAATAGAGGAAAGAAAGTACTTAAATAGAAGAGAGAAAAGAAAAAAGAAAGAGGACTTGCAGTAACGAATCCCTTTTTATTTTGCTTGTTTGCCGAAAAAAGAAAGCCATCCATTTTCGGCTTTGGGTTTGGGCATATCATTTTAACCAGTTTCTTTATTTAGAAAAGGTGCAAAAAAAAAAAAAAAAAAAAAAAATTGGAAATCTAAATGAAGGGCACAATGAGATCAGCAGCTAAATATTAGCCTCGTTTTCTGTTTATTCAATGAGAGACCTGCTTAGATAAACATGGTAAAGAACATTGGAATAAAGTCTATCATTCATGTCGTACTGATAACAATTACCACTCAAAAAAAAAAAAAAAAGCCGTGTCATACAGTGGGCAAAAGTCTACTATGCATTGAGCTTTCTGTAGCAGTTTGAATATTTGATTTAAGCCCCACATTTTGAAAAAAGAAAAGCCTTCCTGTTTTTTTTTTGAAAATACAGGGAAAAAAGCTTAATTGCAGAAAGAAAAGTTTGCGGTTTTGGGATATTTCTTCTTTTCTTTTTTATTTTCAAATTTATCTTTTTTTCAGAAATATAAAGACGATTTACGAAAAGGAAAGCATCTTCACTTGATCTTGACAAATTACAAGTGATCAGCCCTTCTTCCTTAAAAACTATTTCCTCTTTCTCATTCGTGATTTTTTCTTAATTCTTTTTGTTTCATTTTCAAAGAATAAGATACATTTCACGTATTGCAAATCAATAAAAAGACTCATCCACACTTATATAAGAGTATTTACTTTTTCGCTTGACTCATACCCCTACCTGCCTACCTGCCTCTGAAATTATTCTTATACAAAAAGATGGCTGTTCCTGTAACTGAACCTATTATCGAAGCAATCGCTGCTCCTACTCCTACCACGCCTCCCTCTCAACAAGAATCTATCTCTACCTCTTCCTCTTTATCCGACATTAACAACAATCCTGGCTTATCTGCTTCCTTGTACGTAGGCGAACTTGACCCTAATGTATCAGAATCCGTCCTGTTCAAGTTGTTCAATATGATTGGTCCGGTCTCTAGTATTCGTGTTTGCAGAGACGCCATCACTAAAAAGTCTTTAGGCTATGCTTATGTCAATTTCCATACAATGGGGGATGGTAAACATACAAAACTGTGTTCTATGTCTGGAAGACACGTCTTGATATTGACGATTGGATGATGATCCCCTCTTTTTTTTTCATGATAGCTGAGCGCGCTCTTGAAGCACTCAATTATACTGCTATCCTTGGTCGCCCTTGTCGTATTATGTGGTCTCAACGTGACCCTGCTCTTCGCAGAACCGGAAATGGAAATATCTTTATCAAAAATTTAGACCCTTCTATTGATAACAAAGCACTTCACGACACATTTTCAGCTTTTGGTAATATCTTATCTTGCAAGATTGCTCAAGACCATCAAGGATATTCCAAGGGTTACGGCTTTGTGCACTATGAAACAGAAGAAGCTGCTGAAGATGCTATCAAGAATGTCAACGGTATGCTTTTGAATGACAGAAAAGTGTAAGTTTTTCCTTCTTTTTTTTTTATATTTTGAAACAATTCAAATGGGAGGACGAGGTCGGGAAAAAAATTAAAAATAAAAAAAGCAGACACTATTTGACGTGGATGGATTAGGCTTGTAAAACCATTGTGGTGTGTTACTGATTGAAAAGAGACATTGGCCATCCAACGATATAGTTTCGTAGGTCATCATATCTCTAGAAAAGAACGACAATCCCGTCTTGAAGAAATCCGTTCCAATTTCACCAACCTTTACATCAAGAATCTTTCCCCTGAAGTGGATGAAGAAGAATTACGCTCTCTTTTTGCTTCCTTTGGTCCTATCACTTCCGCTGTGGTTACTCGAGATGAAGAAGGTCGCTCTCGTGGCTTTGGTTTTGTCAATTTCGAACAACATGACGATGCCGCGAAAGCTGTAGATGAACTCAATGCCACTCTTTGTCATGGACAACCCCTTTATGTCTCTCGTGCTCAAAAGAAAAACGAACGCGAAGAAGAATTACGCCGTCAATATGAACAAGCCAAAATGGACAAATTAAACAAATACCAGGGTGTCAATCTTTACGTCAAAAACTTGGAAGAATCCATTGATGATGAACAATTACGTGAAGCCTTTGCTGCTTTCGGTCATATCACATCCGCTAAAGTCATGCGTAGTATTAATAACAACAATGGCGGCGAAGATCAGAACGAGGAAGGAAATAGCAGCACGACCAGCAGTGACAATGCAGCAGACAATAACAGAGGCGTCAGTCGTGGATTCGGCTTTGTTTGCTTCTCCTCCCCTGAGGAGGCCACACAAGCTATCGCTGAAATGAACGGTCGTATGTTGGGATCAAAGCCTATCTATGTTGCTTTGGCTCAACGTAAGGATGTGAGACGATCCCAATTAGAAGCACAAATGGCCAATAGACGTGGTTATCACCAACAACAACAACAACAACAACAATCCATGATGGGCATGGGTCATCCTTCTCAACATCATCCATCCATGTATTATGGTGCTCCTATGCCTCCTCATCGAGGTTTCATCCCTCAACCCATGATGCAACACCCTCGTTACCCCATGATGCATCCATCCCATAATAGACCGCCTCGTGGATCTCGTCGTTATAACAACAACTACAGCAACAACAACAATTACCATCAGCAAAATAACAGTAGACCTTATAATAATGGGGAAAGCGCTGATGCTTCTGCTGCTGCTGCTGCTGCTACTGCTACTACCTCTGCTTCACCTGCAAATGACACCCACACGGAAGGTCTTGAAAATCAACTTGAATCTTTAACCTTGAATGATTTGAATCAATTATCTCCTGAAGATCAAAAGCAATCCCTTGGTGAACGATTGTATCCTCTTATCAATGCACAAGAACCGGAATATGCTGGTAAAATCACCGGTATGCTCTTGGAAATGGATAATGCAGAGTTGGTCTCTTTGATCAACAACCATCATTTGTTATCTTCCAAAATCCAAGAAGCCATGGATGCGCTCAAGCAACACTTGGCTGCAGATAACTAGAAAAGAGAGAAGAAAACAAAAGAAAAAAGGACGAGGCAGACAGACAGATACACAGTTTAAAAAGAAAAAAAAAAAAAAAAAAAAAGAGATAACGATTTCTAGTTTATTTTGTATATCCAATATTCTTTTTTTTTAAAAAAAAAGGAGGAGGGAAGCTCCTCACGCAAACTCTGAAAAATTAAATGATTCCTCTACTTTTTGCCTTTTTGTTCTTTGGCTACCATCATCAAAAGGACAGTCATTAAAAAAAAAGCGTTGTATCCTATGTTCTATTAAATATGTAGTGTTTCCATTTTCAAGCATCGTTGGCAGAAATCATGTTTTCAGGTCTGACCCATTGATCAAACTCTTCAGAAGTCAAATAACCAAGAGACATGGCAGCTTCCTTCAAGGTAGTATTTTCACGATGAGCCTTCTTGGCACATTGAGCTGCCTTATCATAACCGATATGAGGATTTAAAGCGGTCACCAACATTAAAGATTCATTCATAATCCTTTCAATCTTTTTTTCATTGGCTTTAATGCCAGTAACACAGTTCTTGGTAAAGGACGTAGAAGCGTCGGACAAGAGACGAATCGATTGAATCAAATTTTTGATCAAAACTGGCTTATAGACATTCAACTATTTAAAAAGACATTTTGTTAATAGGGATATATGTGTGTGTCAATAGAGATAAGGAGTCTCCGATTTACCTCAAATTGACCATTGGCACCAGCCACAGAAACAGCCGTATTGTTACCCATCACCTGAGCACACACCATCGTCATAGCTTCACATTGAGTAGGATTGACCTTACCAGGCATAATAGAAGATCCCGGTTCATTTTCAGGCAAAGACAATTCACCTAAACCACAACGAGGGCCTGAACCCAAATAACGAATATCATTGGCAATCTTCATTAACGAACAAGCAACCGTGTTGAGAGCACCATGCGCTTCCACAATAGCATCATGAGCAGCCAAGGCCTCAAACTTATTAGGGGCGGTCTTGAAAGGAAGTCCTGTAATCTTGGCAATGGCTTCGGCTACTTTTACATCAAAGCCTTTACGTGTATTGAGACCTGTGCCGACAGCAGTACCTCCTTGGGCCAAATTATAAAGACGCTCAAGGGTGCCTTGCACACGGGCAATACCGTAACTGACTTGTTGTGTATAGCCAGAGAATTCCTGACCCAGTGTGAGAGGTGTGGCATCTTGTAGATGAGTGCGACCAATCTTGATGATGGAATCAAATTCTTTGGCTTTGGCATCGAGGGCGTCGCGTAATTGAGTCAAGGCGGGAATTAAACGATGTGTTATTTCAACCACGGCAGCCACATGCATGGCCGTAGGGAAACTATGTAGGAATAAGTTAGTCTCGCCTTCCCCTAGTCTACTTTCTTACCCCACCCCCCCCACTTACGTATCATTGGATGATTGACTCATATTGACATGATCGTTGGGATGAACGGGATTTTTAGATCCGAGCTCGCCACCAAGAAGTTCAATGGCACGGTTAGAAATAACCTAATTGGAACGCCATCTTTTTTAGTTACAGATGCTTCCTCTTTATATAACTACTCCGGTGGAATACGTTACCTCATTCACGTTCATGCTATTTCGATCAGTCGTTCAAACAAGAAAAAGAAATTGTTTTGGTCAACTAGTGATACAGGCTGTTTCTTTTTCTCCATGAAGCAACAACTTACTTGGTTTGTGTTCCTGAACCAGTTTGCCAAACAACAAGAGGAAAATGATCGATCAAGCTTCCATCAATGACCTAATAAAGAAAATAAAAGAAAACCAGTAGAGTCCAGCCATTGACTGTGAGCGAAAATCCATCCTACATAAATGCTCTTCATTTCTACAGATTATTTATCCATGGAAAGCCCATGTGCGCTCCTCCCCTCTGTCCATCTATACTTTACTTCATCAGCAGCCTTTTGGATAGCCTCTCCTACTCTCGAATCCAAGCCATATGTCATATTAACAGTAGCAGCTGCTTTTTTCAATACACCAAAGGCGCGAATCAAGGGTTCGGGCATACGCTCATTTGCACCTCCAATATCAAAGTTTTGAAGAGATCGTTGCGTTTGAGCACCCCAATATCTGTCAGCAGGTACTTGGAGATCACCAAAGGTATCTCGTTCAGCACGGAACTTTTGCTAGAATGTTCAGCTTGTGTTAGTCAACCATAGGCTCGAAACACACGCGGTGATTGATATCACTCTGTTGACTATTCATGTTACCAAAGCAATAGCAGCACTGCTAAACAGACGGTGAGACTGATGACGAGTGGCGGTTTGAGTTAATAGACGACGAGTAGCTGATGAGCATAACATGATGTTCAATGAGCTTCGAACAGTTGAGAACAAAAAAAAAACGTAAAAAAAAGGAGGTGGTTATGAAACAGATTCACACTGTTCACAAATTTATAAATGCTATTCTCCGCATAGAATCGATTGCTATTGTATGCCGGGGTGTGTGTGTACACATAAAGAACTAAGTCATTTTTTATCAATTTCTTTTCCAAAAGTGGGGTGAAACCAAAAAAAAGGGGGCTCCGATACCCCGCCTTTTTCTACCGAATGAGCATAGAGCTTTCGATCAGATAACAAAGGCAGACAGAATAAGTTGGCAGCTACGTTTTTCACAAGTAGTAGAGCGCTATGACGTGTTTACAAACATGATCTCTTTCCTCTCAAGTCAAATCCATCCATAGGCAAGCCTTCCAACAATAAAAAAAAGTACTCATATGCCCAATAAAAAAACGGGGAAGGGCAGGAGGTGGACTCCATAACAAATAGCCTTTATCCCATAGAGCCTTTCACGCCAAAAAAGCCACACTTTGTTCTTTTTTAGAAGGAAAGATCGACTGGATTATGTAAAAAAAGGGCGCAAAAAGAGGCATTTTTTTTTTTCAGGGCCAAGGAAAAAAAAAGAAGGTTTTTAAAAGCTTGCATGAGGACTAGTGAGGTGAGAACAGATTTCTCTTTTCTTTTTATTTATTTGTTTACTGTTGTGTATGAAAACAATAAAAAAAAAGAGATCCATATGGCCTTTGCTTTCTTTCATCTCAAGGGCAGAATATCTCTTTTTCCTTCTTTTTCCTTTTTTAATTTTCTTTATCCTCATTATTCTATGATCTAAAACAATGCTATTCTGGACAAAACTGCTCACCATGGCTCATGCGGTCACTACCAGCATCCATCCATTTCTATGTCTCTACTATGTACATATGTTGCAGTTTGATATTCTGACCATCTGTCTGTTGAGTGCTTGTGTTTTCTTACTCAGAATACCTGCTTCTATATTTTGGATTGATATTGTGGATCACAGATCACCTTTACACGGTATCTTTACAGCTCTATTAACCGCCATAGGAGCCGCTGGTGTTTTATTAGTGCTCTCTGTTCCGCCGCCATGGACTCTCTTTGCCTTACCTGTCGCCATCATCTCTTCCGTTTTGGATGGACTATTTTACCAACCACTCGAGTGTTTAATTGATAGTGCTATCATCAAAATTCTAGGTGACTATAAGATTAAGTATGGTGAGGACCACGACATATCAATCATTTTATTCAATCTCTTGGATGAGGTTTACTAATTTGAAACAAAAATGTGTGTGCATTTTGAATATAAACAATAAAAATAAAAAAAAAAGATAGCGAACGGAAATACGGAAAATGGACCGCTGCTATCACGACAGCTGGTATAGGCATATGGCTAGACAATGACCATGATTTCGATACTTTAATGGTGATCACTTTAGTTGGTTCTGTCATGCTCTTTTTGTTATCTTTATCTACCAACGTACAGGCTGCCGACCCAGATCTTCTCGATATTCCTTCTCCTTCTCATCATAATGCAGATATTGAACAAGAAAATTCGCCCTTACTCGGTAAAAGTTACGACACAAAGTACCATTCGCATCTTTTCGAGCAACAATACCATCGTCCATCATTGCAGCAGCCGTATCACTTACAAGAGGAACAACCACAGCAGCAAGCACTCATCATGATGGAAACAGCAAACTCTTTAGTTCACCCACCCTATTCCTATAAACCTTATAGTTTGTTTGGAGAGCAATTATCGCACATCTCAGAAGAAGATGCAAGTATGTTGCAGCGTATGGCGACAACCACAAATAATTCTGTATCTATTATAAATAACAACAACAACAAGTCTCTACCACGACCTATAAGTTGTAATGTTTCTACCTATTCTCTTCGTCATCAACATCATCCCTTGCAACATCAACCCTCTTTTCAGCAGATCCATACCACAAACACGGCTACTACCCCTACGACAACTGCTTCTGCTGTTAGTATTTTGCCGGATTACGAGGACACTGCTTATTATATACCTATTTGTTCTAATACAACAAACACATCAACGACGACAACCAATACGAATTATACTCCAGTGCCTTCACAACAAAATGATGATCTTTTATTTCTTGATGGTGTGGATGATAACAATGATGAGGATGAGGATGATGATGATGATACTGTATCTTTACCACCTTCCTTTGAACTCGCACGATTACCATTTCCACCCACAGTTTCTCCTATGATCGTCCTTAGTCTTTTACTAGGCTATTCCACCAATACCACCACTACTACTACGGCATCTTCGAAACGGCGTCCACACCCTCAACTACAACACACGCTACAACACACATCTATAGATGACTGTTTCAATTATCAACAACAGTCTCATCCTATGAACAATAATACAAACGTACAGCACCATTACTATCACCTTCATCTTCCTTCCACTACCACGAAATGGATCACAAGATCTTTTATTGGGTCTAATTTATGCTTAGGCATTGCCACAGGCTTGACTAGATCGTTGCTGTTTTATTATTTGCATATTGTTCTGGAATTTCCTATGCATCTATTGGGCATTATCGGCTTTCTGACAGTGATTGCAGATCTCTTGGCAAGTCATTTTGTTATTATGATGGTAAGCTCAAAGTTTTTTTTTTCTTTTGTTTTTACATTTTACAATGCACAAAGCTTTCATTTGCCCCCCCCCCAAAAAAAAAGGAAAAGGGGACTGGGATGGAGAGGCGGTGACAAAGGAGGTGATAGGATAAGCAGGGATGCCAACGGATGTAGTGACGGCGGTAGTGGATAGTGGTACGGGGTTAGCACCAAGGATGGGATGACAATAAGAAAGGAGAGAAAGATAGGTTATATCCTTCTTTTTAAATCATTGAAACCCATATTATAGTTCAACCAAAGATTGCACCTCTCTGTGATTGTCGGCTGTATTCATATATGCTTAATCTTATGTACACTCACTTATACATGGTTACAGCCTGCTCTCTTGTCCAGTCAAATAATCGTCTTATGCTTGCATTTCTCACAAAGTTTGGCATTTAATGTTATCTGGCTGTTGAGTGCGCATCAAGTCGACACTGTCATACTAGCAGACCACACACGTTTACTTTTAAAGGGCGGCATGGCAGCTGCTTACAGTAGCTTGGGCCCGGTGATAGGTCTGTTGCTGGTCGGCTATTTTGCAAGTGCCAATGAGAATGCCTTGGAAGGGTATTCTTTGGTTTATCAATATGCAGCTGGTTTTACTGTCATAAGTGCTATTTTATCTTGGGAATGGTCAACCAATGAATGATGTCTCTAATCACATATAAACAAAACTTTATTCCCAAAAAAAAATCATCTACTTTTTTTCGTTTTCAACTAAAAGTACGCATGAGGGTAGTCTCTAACAATCATCATCTATGGATGAACGAATAAAGCCCACCGTGTGTCATGCCATTTCGTTCAGAATTATTTATTGATATGAATCCTAGAACTTTGTTGCCGAGCGACTGTCCTATGTGTAGTGCAGTCAAATGTTACTGTATGGCATTAAATGTATATACATTGACTTTTTGACGGGGATTGTGTATTAAAAAAGTAGTTTTTATGCAAATGCAAATGGTTGTGTGTGATAGAATTAGAGGGAGGGCGTCTGTGTGGAGAAGATAGAAAAAGTACATATCTCGTTTGTATACATGGTTTAGGTAGTATGCTTCCTCTTTCCTCCTCTTCCCACAGAAAACATTTTTTAAAAAAAAAAAGAATGCCGGGGAGAATCACTTTTTATAGAATACCAGAATCCTTCAAATGATTCTGAATAATAGTGTCTTTGATGGCATTGAACACGTGGGCAATCTAACAAGAGAGCGAAAAAAGAGAAACAAAAAAAAAGTGAATGAGCTTAATGCCACGCATGTGTACCATGATAAAGACTTACATTGGATGTATCGGTAGCCTGTGTTAAGCTGTCATTATTATTAGCCAAAGGTAGAAATTTTGTTTCATTAGTGAGCTTTAGCCGTAGAGAAAAAAGCAACTTTTCACGCCAACTTACTGTGGATAAATGCATAGCTTGGCTCGATTAGTTTGATTAAACCTCCATAGAATGTATTTTGCAGCTTTATTAAGATCATCTCCACCTCCATAATCAGGAAAATACCTTTCTAAAGGTGATTTTTTAATCTTTTTCCGGAAAACATCAATCTTGTTCAAGAACAAGATGATCGTTGTCCGTGAAAACCAGCGACTGTTGACTACAGATTCAAACAACACTAAACTCTCCATCATGCGATTTTGTCGTGACTCTTCCAGTAATACTTGGTCGTATTCCGATAAGGATACACAAAAAATGATAGATTTTACCGATTCAAAACAATGAATCCATTTCTTCCTTTCCGACCGTTGTCCGCCTACATCAAACATACTACACATACACATGCAAGGTAAACACATAGAAGAGAGGTGGTAAGTATTGTCATGTAAAAAAGTAAAACGTTTTGCACAACAGCAGACGTTATGACACTTTACTGTATACTTGTCTCTTTGATCATAAATCTCGTCTCCACTATGCCTGTTGTTTTTGCTCTCGCTCTCAGAACATCTTGCGCTGTAGGAACGTAGCCTGGTTGACCAATTCTTTTGATTTCATCAAAGAAACTGTTATAAAAGGATAGTCAAGCACATTAGTGTCTGTTTCTTCTCAAGATATCGACAACGAAAAAAACTTTACTATGACGCATTATCCATTAGATAAAATTCAGTTGATCTCATGTCCATCAAAGATGCTACTGCAGGATCATTCCAAACAGATATTACGGCATCCACAAAAGAAGGATCCAACATATCATTGATATTATTTATGTCAGTTTGCATCAGTGCTGCTGTTGTTGTTGTCGTTGTCATTGCTATTGTTGTATTAATTTTATAGTCGAGAATTTGATTTGCTTGATATTCGAGCTTTTCAGAATCAAGTTGGTATTCAAACTGACGTAATGCTTTCACAATGGCTTGTGCTGATTGTATCAGGTTTCGATAAACAGTGAGTTTCCAATTTAAAAGTTCTTCTCGACTATAACCGTTTTGATGAATAATTTTCATTTGTTTGAAAATAGTTGATTTGCCCGATTCACCACTGCCTTTAGCGGTGGATATATATATGTGTGTGTGTGTTTTAGACAACAGTTTCATATTCATGTCAATAACGAAAAACGAGAGCGGTTCACGTAATTCAATCCATCCACTACTGTACCTAGTAAGAGTATCTTGAATTCTTTTTCCATTTTCTTTCCATCTTCTTCAATCAATTTATCAATATTGAAGCTATGTGACTTTTCTGCTCTTTCTTCACTTGATATACAGGCGCCCATTTTATGCTTTTAATCAGTATCGGTCAATCGAAGAAGCAAACAGTCAACACGGTTTGCAGAACAGGTAGTAAGGAACAAGAAAGAAAAATAAAAATGAAGAGAAAAGAAAGGATAAAGAAAATTAAGCTACATGAGGTATATCATTCAGCTTTTGATTATTTACAGCTTATAAAGAAAAAAGGAGAAAAAAGGGGCTCTTCGAAAATAGGCAATAAAAAAAAAGCCCAATTTTATGCTTTTCTTTTTATTTTCGTTGTTGTTAAGGGGGTTTTTTGCTGTTCACTTCAAGTATATGTAGTATAAGGGATTTTTGATGCACAATAAAACAATAGATGAGAAAAGGGAGAGAGAGGGTTCTGATTGGAGGCATTCAGGAATATCTTGATCCCGTCAATTTATTTATTTATTTGCCTTTCTTTTTGCTTCTTCCTTTTCTTCGTTTTCAATGAAATCTGCCCAACTACCCACATAATTCTCAAGGTCCTCATAACCTAGACCTGCAAGATACTCTGCTGCTTTCGTGCTACGAACACCTGCCAAACAGTACAATGCCAATGTATGCTTCTTCTCGGGCTTATCGAACCCAAACTTTTCTTTAAATTCTTCAGAAGGCAATGTCCATGCCGTTAAGAACTGACTCTGAAATGAAGGGGGCAAAGAAAAGTATCGAATTAATTTCAGTTGACCTATAACTCTCCGTGCACTTTTTTATACAAATAGAGAACACCTGAAGAATACTTTACCAGTGGCACATTCACTGCAGTCGGGATATATCCTTCCTTTACTTCGTTTTCTTCGCGTACATCAATCAAATGACGTGCATTCTTACTGTCAGCTTTTCGTCGGATCCATTTTTGAATATCTTGATAATCGATGATCTTGTAAGGTACATTCTGATTATTGTTGGATTGCGTATTGTATCGTCTTTGCTGTTGCTGCTGCTGCTCATAGAGAATGGAGCCTGTCTGCTGGCCTGTTCGCATCCAGCTGTCTGATAATCCAGCCACCGCTGAACGACTGTGAATGGCTGTCATTAGACAGACATTACGACGTAAACTTGCATAGTTAAGTGATTTCTTGAAAGAAAAAGCGAGATGTCGGGATGCCATGGCTAATTGAGGTTCAAAGGAAAGAAAAGGCTTTTAAAAGAGAAATTCTTAAAAATGGATGTGAAAGCATTTTATCTAGCCCTGTTAATGAGTTGCACAAAAAACACCTATTTTTTTTTGAAGACAATTCAATTGGTTTAAAGCAAAAAGTTTCATCATCATATTTTCAGATATGCAAACCTGCCATTTTAAAAAACAATTAAATGAAAGGCTATTGTTCTGCTTTCGAAAGACTTTGCTTGCCTTTTTTTTTTGTAATCCAAATAGTTTTGTTTCTTGATATTAGGAGATACTACAATGGAAAAGAACAATGGTTTGTGTCTGCAATTCACCACATCGACCAGGTAGATTACTAAGCATATAAAATTTCAACTTGCAGCACAGTGTTCTGTATCATACCTATGTTGAGAAGAAGGTTACTACTTCCAAGATAGTGTTCATCAATAAAGACTGTATAGAGCATGATAGAGACCTGTGGCTCAAGGTTTGATCTGATTCATAATGAAGAAAAAGGGTTGTGAATTTTTGACATGATGCCTGGCCAGTGTCTATGTAACCATACTATATGTATCTAGAACCCTTTATCGTTACTGCCCATGAATTGTCTAAACAAACATAAAATCACTAAGAAAAGTTGACAAGTAATCTACCGTTTCAAATTATTCGATGAATTTCTTTATTTATTTTAAGAGTTAAAAAACTTAACATCACTACGCAGCACTTAGCCTTACCTTTATTGAGCTGCTGTTGTTAATGAGAAGCTTGCTACTGTGATAAATTGATTATTAATTTATTTTTATTTTTTATTTTTCATCAATGACTATGATTGACTATTAAGGACTGGTGGGAATTATATTATTGTGAGGAAGTGTCTACGCTAGTAACTCAGTGTTGTATATATGAGGCATAAGTCCGTATATAGATATCACAGAGACAATGAAAGCCTGCAATACTTGCTATGTGACTATCCCGTAGTATTAATATCTGCATGGTGATTAAGCCTGTACACCCATTTCGCAAAAGATACATATACAGTTAGCTTCTGTCCACTTTACCTGTTTTTCAACGAATAATGGAATGATAAAAGAACCTCTCTGAGTTTCACAGACTTGTACTGTTTATTTTTTTAATTATTCATTCTTCGTTGACCAATCCAACATGTGCATTATGAGATAACTTATAATAAATGGAGTTCAATGTTTACAGCATGTTCCATACATATTCCTATCTTTTGCAGGATGAGAATAAGACAGATTCTGTGGACATACAGTTTTGTATCCAACATCATTTTATCCTTGTATTATTACATAACACTGATGTAAGAGACTTCAGATCTTCATGATGATGAGAATAACCTTCAGTGATAAATTTGTCAGATCAATCATTTTCTTTCCCAGAATAATATTTCATCTGTATATCCCAGATAACTTCTTTCAGTAGATTGACGTCGGGTGAGATATGAGATGTTATAGAATTTGGATTCAAGTAAATCAGATACTTTATTTTGCAGATCAAACCACATGAAATCAATCTACTTGAGCTATTGAGGAAGTTGCTGATCCTTCACTTTAATTCTTTACTACATTCTGACAGAATTCATAAGACTTGAATGAGATCTCCCAATTATGTTGCAGGAGAAGGAATGTTTCTTCCATCCATCACATTAGTCATAATGGCTCTACCAAAAGTATTGGTTAAAGGAACCTTCAGTCAGATCAGCCAACTTACCTTCTTATACCGATTCAAACGGTCAAGGCACGTCTCTGTCACGATTAACCGTGCAGTAACAATTGGATATGTCTTTTAACTAAATCTGACGAAACTGCATTATTATAAAGAAAAATTTGAAAGTAATTGTTATATATGAACAGATTAAGAACGCTAACATGCAAGACGCACCAATCATATGATCAAAGTAGAAATGGTGTTATGGATGTAGAAGAGTTTACTAACCTCTTGCCATTTGGAAACCTGAACTAACACCAGATATTACTGCGAATTTCAAGGACCAGAATAAGAGTCTCTCAATAAAGACCTAGATACTAGACGTGGTCAATCTTATAGGAACAGTAAACAACATATAATGAACATAGTAGTGGACAGAGGCTTCTTTTTATATATTATAGCCAAGTGGTCTCTACAACTAACCTTGTGCTTATGCTAATTAAGAATATCTAACGTAAATAAATAGACCAACTATATATAATAGTACAATTGAGCCAATACATAACTAAAGATGGTATAAAAATTAACAGAAATCTTCGTTTCGATTGTTGTTTTTTCGAGCTGCAGAGTGCCGTCTACGATCATCCTAACTTAAACCATACGAATAAATTGCAGGGCCCATTTATGCTAATTGCATTTACTGATGCTATCTGCATAGAAATGTAGTTTTACTTCTATATTCATAGCAGTTGCTGCTAAAAATAAAGTCTACGATCACATCCAAACTTATTTTTTCTAACGCGGTAAACTCAAAAAAAATGGGTCAGACAAAGAAAAAACGGGGTAGACAAAAAAGACAAACGATGTAGACCAGTTTGAGTCTTTTAGAAAGAACGGGGTAGTCTTTCTTTTATATATTTAAAATGAATGTTTCCCGGGATTATGCTTTGTGCGTTCTAGTTCGCTTTGAGTTCAATCATACAAACGTAAAAAGCAGGACAGAAATTAGCAAACCATGGATGTGGTATTTCCATACCTCGTATAAAATATAAACACGAATTATATACACCTTCGAAGAACTCGTTATTATGGCCTTAGAGTAAATAACGCTTGTACACGTCATCTTTTATTTGTTAGACATGCGTATATATGATGCTGCATTCTTACTGGTTGAGAATTTCAGGAACGAGTATTTAACTCCTTTTTATTTTTTTTCTTTTGTTTTCCCTCTTTCTTTTGTTGTCAAATACAAACGTTCATTTCGCCATGAACGCTCCACTCTCTGATTTTCAGTGTGTTGTATATATGAGCTAGAGTTCTTACATAATGATCGGAGTTATGACATTAGGAGTAACCATATAGCCATAATACGAGATTAGACTTCTAGAATCTTGCACAGTTGAAATACAGCGACTGATATTAATTATGATCTACAAATGCTACATATGAGGTTAACATATCCATAGTACATAGTACTTCAATAATAATTCACTCTTTCACAATGATCGGTCAGAAAGCGGACATTGGTTAGTGGTCTTACCATTCTATTTATACAGTGTTTTTACTTCCGTACGAGACACTTTTGAATTTTTAGTGGATAATCTGAGTTTTATTTGGAGACGTTTCTAGGTAAACCAGGATACGAATTGAAATATCCTAAGAGACAAAATCAAACTTTTACCGAGCGAGACTACCCTTCAATCTCTAATCCAACAACTGCATTATGGAAGATTTTATTCACTTTAGCCCCGTGAAGGAAGGCTATTATGTAGCAGCTAATAAATCTAGTGAAATGGATATTGATTACAACGATATTCAAACACTGGTTCAGTTCGGTGAACCACAACAGCCTGCAGAGCCTCCTAATGTTGAGATGTTTGACGTAGTTGATGAGCTGCAATCGCATATGGAGACGCTTGATATTAAGGAGACGAAACAACGACGAGGGTATAATACCGCTCAAATTAAGAAAATGTTTTATCTTTTGCAAGAAGAAGGCAAAAGTGTCACAGAAGCCGCGTTACTATCAGGGATTCCGCGCAGCTCAGCATACAAGTTAGTTAAGAAGTTCAACGATAGTAATGGTACTATAATCCCATTAAACCCTACAGTAGATAAATTAAAGAAACGAACGATGTCCAGCAGGAAGTTTTCGCCTGAGCACACTGCTTTCATTTTGAAACTATTTGACGAAAATCCGTCGCTTACTCTTTCCTTAGTCCGTCTAGAATTGATTAGTAACTTTGAGGGTTTTACTATCTCTATTTCTGGTTTATGGAAGCATATAACTGAGAAATGTGCTCTTTCTTTGAAAAATGCATCCAAATATACTATTGAAAGAGACTCACCTAGAACACTTGACCTTCGTGTCAGTGTCATAACACAATGGAAGGCTGCAGGCGTCGATTTTCAAACAAATTGTGTATTTATGGATGAGGCTGGTTTCAATATGCATATAATCAGAAATCGCGCATGGTCGAAAGTTGGGAAAGCAGCAAACGTGAAAGTATTTCCTCAACAGGGTGTGAATATAAGTATCATAGGCTGTATCTCTCACTTCGGTATTGTCGATTTTTCAAAAGTTAAGCCTATGACAGTCAAGGAAGCCGAAATCATTTCAAAGGAATTCCAAAGTGACAAAAAACGGAAACGAGACAATGACGAAAAACCAAAGCTTAGGAAAGGGACTACCACATATCATGTTGTTAAATTTGTCGAAAGTGTAATGGATATTTTGGATCAGCTTAACAAAAAGGATATGTTCATTGTTATGGATAATTGCAGAATACACCATTCTGAATTTGTCGTGAAAGCAATCAATTCACGTGGTTACAAGCCTCTTTTCCTGCCACCATATTCACCCTTTCTAAATCCTATCGAAGAGTGCTGGTCCAAAATTAAAAGTATCATTCGACGAAACCCTTTAGATTCCAATGATACCTTAACTCCTAGAATTAAGCAAGCCTGCCTCTCAGTCTCTGTAGAGGATTGCTTAGGTTGGATCAGACACTCCGAAACTTTTTGGGACAGATGCTTAGATAGAGAAGTTTTGTTAAGATGAAGTTTTTATTTTATTTTTGTCTCCTAAGAAATCTTATCTGGTCTCATAGGATATTTCAATTCGTATCCTGGTTTACTTAGAAACGTCTCCAAATAAAACTCAGATTATCCACTAAAAATTCAAGAGTGTCTCGTGCGGAAGTAAAAACACTGTATATTCGTCGCCAATTGCTTACAGTCCGATCCTCTAACCTCTCAATGAGTAAGTACCCGCGCCCAACCATAGTGAAGGTACCCGTGTCTTTAATGAAACAGTCTATATGACACCGGCTAAACCCGCTCTATCCAGCCCAACACATCATCCTATAAAAGATAGAAAATTTTTCATCTAGATATGTTTTTCTTTTGTACGATTTTCATTGAATAAAGAGTATAACAAGTTCTCACAGAATTCTAACTCTTTTTTATTAACCTTAATTCTTTGAAGATCAACACAGTGTATAATAAAAGGACTGAAGGTGGACCCGTCCCACCTTCAGTCTTTTTCAATTATTGAATCGCGTTCACTAAATTATAAAACAAACCTCAAAAACACAATAAAGACCTTGAAGTTTGTTACAAAACCTCGCAAACGAAACCAATACGATTAAACGTGATTTTTATTGGATAATTTTTTAACCCAATGGGCACACAGATAAACTACATATCAGAAAATTGCCCTGGGCAGGTCAAAAAAAAAAACGTACTGGAATTAAAAAAAAACCTAAAAAGGTGTGATATTTGTAGTTGTTTTTATGTTTAGTGAACGCGACTTATAACTTGATATAAACTGTAAGGTGAAATGAGTCTCCTTTAGTCCTTTTATTATACACTGAAAATCAGAGAGGGGAGCGTTCACAGCAAACTGAATGTTTGTATTTAAAAAAGAAAAAATAAAAAAAGTCCTCGTTCCTTAATTTCTCAGCCAGTAATAATGCAGCGTTATAGATGCGCATCTTTAGAAATACAAGATGACGTGTACAAGTGTTATTATGATTCTATGATCATAATAACGAGTCAAATGCTTGAAAGTGTGTCTAATTCGTCTTTATATATTATAGAAGGTATGGAAATACCACAAAAGGTACTAGGGAAAAAAAAGGATACGAGATCACGATGCAGACTAGATGAAAAGAAAAACGGGACCATCAAATAATGATAGTAGTGGACGCATAAAGCCAATCTAATAAGTGCTGTCCTAATGTTGCAGACGGGGTAGGGGGCATTTTCTCGTGCTGAAGGTAATCGACCTCATAAAGAAGCATTTGGACAATTGGCCAAGATATACTCCAGTTAACTGGTGTATTGGCATGCTGTTTTATGGGTCGAGTGGGGAGTTGGTTCAACAAATGAGAAATGGGGTCAACGATGGTTGTCGGAAGTTGCAGGCGGTTATGCATTTGAAGGCATTCAATGGCGTGGGCTTTAGTGAGAGTGCATAGGGGATGGAACAGGCAATGGGCTGAGTAGTTGTTGGGAAGCCAGCCCAGTCTCCAACGTAGGCAGCGACTACGCGCAATAAAGCTCATTGGGAGCCAAAGAATGGGATCAAGAGAAATGTTAGGTCGGAATTGGTTCATTAACTTTGAGTTGGGCGCAGAACGGATGGCATCTAAGTTCTCTTGACGATATGCTCTGATGGCCTGGTGTAAAGCCTTCCTACCCGAAATGGGGAATGCTTTCTCCAAATTGGATTGGAGTGTGACAGTTGAGACCAGAGGGATTTGCTGGTGGCTTGAGTGACATAAGGAAGTAAGCACGTTAGTAGGGCGTTAGCAGGTAGGCTGTGGGATCGCAGTAGAAATTTCGCTTGGAGGATGTGGAGTCTTTCTCGCATTGTTGGAAGCTTAAACAAATGTAGCATAATGTGCACAGAAGAACGGGAAGAACCACCAAAGATACGGCGGAGACATTGTGTTTGTGCCTTTTCCAAGGGGTCAATGATGCACTTTTTATATTTAATAATAGCCAATCCGTACTCCAATTGAGGACGAATGTTGTATCCAACAGCATATTACTCTTGGATTATTACATAATACTGAAATAAGAGACTGCAGATCCTTATGAAGATTAGAATAACCGCGAGTGATAGATCTGTCAGAACAATTCTTTTCTTTTACGGAAGAATATTTCATCTGTATAGCCAAGACAACATTGTATTAGTAATTGACTTTATTTAGGAATAAGATATTATAGTATTTGGATTTGATTAAATCAGATAACCTTATTCAGCAGATCAAACCACAATACATGAATCTAATCTACTTAAACTGTCGTATTTGAGGCACGATGGCAATATTATATGAGTAAATTACTCAAAACGTCTAACGAAATGTAAAATAAAACTTGATCTCAGATATGAGTACTGCTCATATCTTCGTTCCCGTTTGGTAAGCGGTGTGTTCGATTGCATACATTTGAACCTTAGATCAAATGTATAACACATAAAGATAAGATAAGAAAAGAATATGGATTAAGGATAATTCTTATGTGAGATTAGCTACCTCACATAAGACTTGAACAGGTTATCTTTATGAAATATATTTTACTTAGGTTATCTATGGCTATATGACATTCAGGTATATAGCAGGATTGGTATATGTACTCGTAGGATATATTGATTCAACAACCAAAACATAGTAGGTCACGGTACTGCTCCCTGTTCTGGAAATAAAGTATGGTTGGAGATAAAAAAGGCTCAATCACTCTTTATTAACACAATAACTGTTCACGCAATCAAAAGAACACCACGCACGAATATCTCTTCCTAGCCAACATCTATAATCATTCCCACAGTATCTGAGCTACACAACTGGTGGCCGATAGATATTGGATTATAGATGTAGCTGCATGATCACCCTGGATCTGCCAGGATAGCACATTACAAATCAATCCGCTCTGGGATGGACGAGTATGTCACGTTCTGACCTCTAATTCATATAACAATCTGAGAAACAATCCAGATTTACTGCCTTTACCAGTTATAGTGTACTGGAACAAATAAGATTCCAGGCACACTGGGACAAATAAGATTTCATCAGGCACACTTCAACCTTACTGGTAATCTAGATATATCTCAGTGGCGTTGTACAATTCATTAACAGGAACAATATTACTCGGTTGTCACTACTACTTTCTTAATTCCACTATAAGCTCAGTTCTACCTCGCATTCATATAAAAGACCATTCAATTTCTAAACCAAAATAAAAAGGATCGAAGAACTATTGTTCGGTCTCGCTGACTCACTCAGTCTCTACATATAAAACTCATTAAACTATAACTCCTGATATTTAAGAATATCACAGAGTAATTATCCACCTAAAGGGAAGACCTATTCTTTTACGGAAACCTCTGATTCACTGAGTATTATTTGACCATAATACATCAGTGTCAGCTATAGATCCCGATACAGTCATTTCGTAGACAGCAAATACAATAAGTCTTTATTAATAGCAGTAATCTTAGTTTTCTTTTCTTTTTCTTTAGTTTGTTTTTGAAAGAGAAATAAAGACGGTGGTTTGATTTCGTTAAGCTTTCGTGTTTATTTTCTCTTGTGTTATTCTTTACCTTTTACTTCATAATTAAAACTAGCGAATACCACATAAACTATTATCTAACTTGTTGATCCCTTACTTTAACTCTTTTACATTCTGACAGAATTCAATAAGACTGAAATGGAGATATCGGCAGAATTAAAGATAATTGATCCTATCCGTCCCATTAGTCATAATGAATCTGCCGAGGTATCGGTTAAAGGAACCGTTAGCCAGATCAGCTCATCACTTTCCTTCTTATACCTATCCAATCGGTCAAGACACCGCTCTAGCATGATTAACCGTGCTGTAGCAATTGGGTATGTCTTTTCTTTTATCATCAGGTCATCTTGTACCTAAGGGTCCCGATAGAAAAAGTTTTTTACAATATCCACAAATATAAATAGAAGTACTTCTTCTCCTACATGGTTTTTGTCTTCATTCTTTATCTGAATAAAAAGAAGATAACTTGGTTTTCACAGATTTCCTTTTGTTTTCTTTTCTCTCTCTGTTCTTACTATAACATATACAACAACGAACGATATTGGCATAGAAGCGAGCTGCTAGTAGCCGGCTGAAGCCTGTAGGGTTGACACCAATAGCTGTGAGTTGATTGAATGATCTCAGGGCCTTTAATGTATTTTGTTCGACAAGTTGTTTGTTATCAATATAACCGCCGGGCTTGAAAGGGACGCCTAAGTACGGGAAACTAGAGGCTAGCGGTAAATCATGATCATATAACTTGTAGGCTGGGTGGTCGGTGTCGCTATCAAGGATTACGCATTTTGATGGGTTCCATCGGAATCCTAATTCGTAGCTATAACGTTCACAATGGCTTAGTAAGTTGCACATTTCTGATTGGGTGGCTATTAGGACCACATCATCGGCATACAGTAGACAATTGAGTGACAAAAGCTGTGAGGAACTATAGCTGTCTGAGGTATTTGTGGATTTAAGAGTTTGAGGGAGGCCATTGATATAGAGCGAGTACAGGAAAGGTGAGAGGATCGATCCCTGCAATACACCTGTGGTAGGTCTAAACCGATATGACGTTGCATTGTTGAGTAAGACTTCAATTTGGACCTCATCAAAGAGGTTCTGTAAGAGAGCAATCAGTGACCTCGGCGCAGAAGGAGCCAACAAGTTCCAGATGATATTACGCATATGCTGATTTAATGTCTAAAAAGGCAAGGACTGGTTCAATGTTGCGTTCACGGCGCAAAGCATTACAAATCTCGGCAAGACATAAGACTTGGTCAATGGAGCCACGGGCTTCACAAAAACCGCCCTGTGCTATGTCGATTGGTGGGCTGTGTGTTTGAAGATAACTTTTGAGGCATTGTTCCAGGATCTTACGAAAAATAGACGTCAGGCTTATAGGACGATAGTTTGTTGGATCGTTCGGGTTGCCGTTTTTGTGGATTGGAACTACCTGAGCAATGCGCCATTCTAGAGGCGTATAAGCCCAATGCCAGCATAATCTGAACAGTTTCGTTAGTAGTGGTGTAAGTGTTGTATCGATGAAGATATCACTGCTAAATATTACATAATAAAACAGAAGTACGCTTCGTTATTGATAGTTATAATTAAATAGCAGGTTACTTCACGTGCATGATCTATTGGTACTTCAGTCTATAATTTACATTGATGATTGAGGTGACTTATCCAGTTTCTGTTAGCCTATATACAGTGACTCACAAAAGTGTGGCAATGTTTTGTGATTTTTGATTTTCTAGTTTTCCTTCCATAATCAATTACAAAAAACACTCTTTTTCTTATTTATATTTGAAGTAGACTCTATTCGCTACAGTTTGGTGTGCTTTTCATTGCATTCGCTTCAGATTTACTGATTGTAACAGTTGTCATTGCTAAATGGCGAAATCTCGCCATTCACAGCATGATGATCATCACAACTTTTTGTGAAAAGGAAGAAAGAGTTTCGAAGTCAGCCAATCGAAACCAGGTTCCTAGTTTTATATTCATGCGAAACGCTTATTTTGAAGCGTTTCTCTTCTTAACATTAAGTTAAATTCAAATCAATCTGCCATTAGCCTCCATTAGCAAGCATCATCCTAATTAGTGAAATGAGAAGCATTCCTTACGACAAAAAGATGGATATTATAGCTCAACTCAATGCTAGAAAGTCATACAGAGCTATTTCGGCCGCTACTGGCGTCTCTACTAGGACCATTGGTCGAATCGCCAAAGAGATTCAAGTCGAGCCTAATGCAAAGATGGGGAGACCAAAGAAGATCAGCGATTTGCATGCTAGGCTGATCGCGAGATCGTTCTACACCGGTCAATATATAACCGCCGTGGATGCCTCCAGAAGCCTTCGTGCTCAAGGGCACGATATTTCTGCTCAAACGATTCGTAGGGTGCTCAAGTTATCTGATTTCGATTCCAAGATCAAGAAATCAGCATTGCCATTGACTAATGAACGCCGACGCAATCGTTTGAGATGGGCAAGAGCTCATAGCAAGTGGACTGTCGATGACTGGAAAAAGGTTGTCTTTAGTGACGAAACCAAAATTAACCGTTTGGGGTCGGATGGTAAGACTTGGACTTGGGTAAAGAAAGGGGAGCCCCTAAAGCCTCACAACGTTAATTTCATGTACAAAGGAGGTGGCGGTAGCCTAATGCTATGGAGTTGTTTCACCCAACATGGGCCTGGGTTCATTGCTAAGATTGAGGGCGGGATGGACTCGAAGTTATATTGTGAAATCTTGAAAGGCGACTTTATGGAGACCCTCAAAGATTATGGTCTCAAAAAGAAGGATGTGATCTTGCAGCAAGATAACGATCCTAAGCATACTGCGAAATATACTAAAGAATGGTTCAGAAAAAACAAGGTCAACGTTCTTGACTGGCCATCCTACTTCCCTGACCTGAATCCGATCGAAAATCTTTGGTTTTATCTAAAGTGCAAGCTAGCTGCGTACGATGTACCTCCCAAGAACATGGGAGAGCTATGGGATCGTGTTGCCGAAGTTTGGTACAACAAAGTTACAGCAGAAATGTGTATGAAACACATCGAGAGTATGCCTAGACGTATACAAGCAGTTATACACGCAAAAGGTGGACCTACGAAGTATTAAATCTTCAATAAAAGTAGTTTACCCCTGAATCTTGATCGCAAATTTGCATGAAATTCATATATGTCATTTTAAAACTCAATTTTTACTATGTTAGTCTTATCGAGACAGTACAAAAGTTATATCGTATGAAAGAGAAAGCTTTTATCTTCTTGTTCATAAAAAATACTCTTGCTGTTATGTATATAATTGTATGACGAAAAGAGCAGAAAGAGCAAGAAGTAGTTAAAAGGCCGAATTATTGCCACACTTTTGTGAGTCACTGTAACTATTGCCATATAGAGTGAGATGTCTTTATTTGCTATTCCGCAGACATTATTCTATTCCAGACTCCACCTATTAAAGGTTGTAGAGGAGGTACACTAGATTCGGTAATCACTTTATTGTTGTTGTATATGTTATAGTAAGAACAGAGAGAGAAAAGAAACAAAAGGAAATCTGTGAAAACCAAGTTATCTTCTTTTTATTCCAGATAAAGAATGAAGACAAAAACCATGTAGGAAAAAAGTACTTCTATTTTATTTGTGGATATTGTAAAAAACTTTTTCTATCGAGACTCTTAGGTACAAGATAACTTGATGATAAAAGAAAAGACATACCCAATTGCTACAGCACGGTTAATCATGCTAGAGCGGTGCCTTGACCGATTGGATAGGTATAAGAAGGAAAGTGATGAGCTGATCTGGCTAACGGTTCCTTTAACCGATACCTCGGCAGATTCATTATGACTAATGGGACGGATAGGATCAATTATCTTTAATTCTGCCGATATCTCCATTTCAATCTTATTGAATTCTGTCAGAATGTAAAAGAGTTAAAGTAAGGGATCAACAAGTTAGATAATAGTTTAAATAGATTAGATTCATGTATTGTGGTTTGATCTGCTGAATAAGATTGTGGTATTCGCTAGTTTTAACTGTAAGATAAAAGGTAAAGAATAACACGAGAGAAAATAAACACGAAAGCTTAACGAAATCAAACCACCGTCTTTATTTCTCTTTCAAAAACAAACTAAAGAAAAAGAAAAGAAAACTAAAATTGCTGCTATTAATAAAGACTTGTTGTGTTTGCTGTCTACGAAATGATTGTATCGGGATCTATAGCTGACACTGATGTATTATGGTCAAATAATACTCAGTGAATCAGAGGTTTCCGTAAAAGAATAGGTCTTCCCTTTACAGTGACTCACAAAAGTGTTACAAAGTTTTACAAAATCAAACAAATTTCCAATTCAAATCACTATTGCACCTGATATGATTAATAAACCCCCCTCCAAACTAATATCATTAGAAAGTATATATTGTTGGGTTTCTAATGATATAACTTTCAAACATATTAGCGTTCTTTGGAATTACTTAAACTATAGAGCTTAATTTGCATATGCGTAAAATTTTCATTTTTGTGATAGTCAGATTTATTTAAACGTGCAGTTAGTACTTTGTTTGACCACCTTTGGCTTTTATAACAGCTTCAATTCTTTTTGGCATGCTTTCGATATGTTTTAGGCATAAATCGGCTGTAACTTTATTGTACCATACGTCTCCTACTCTTTGCCAGAGTTCGTCCATATTCTTGGGTAGGGTGTCATAAGCAGCTAGCTTGCACTTCAGGTAAAACCATAAGTTTTCGATTGGGTTCAAGTCTGGTGAATAAGAAGGCCAATCTAGAACATTTATCTTGTGCTTTTTAAAGAATTTTTTGGTATATTGGGACGTATGTTTAGGATCATTATCCTGTTGAAGGATAACGTCCTTCAATTTCAGGCCATAATCCTTTAGTGTATCCATGAAGTCGCCTTTCAGAATCTCGCAATATAATTGCGAGTCCATTCCCCCCTGTATCTTGGCAATGAAGACAGGACCATGTTGAGTGAAGCAGCTCCACAATATGAGGCTGCCACCTCCGCCTTTATACTTGTAGTTGACGTTGTGCTCCTTGAGGGGTTCTCCCTTCTTTACCCAAGTCCACTGTTTCCCATCCGATCCAAGACGATTGATTTTGGTCTCGTCGCTAAAAACGACTTTCTTCCAATCATCAACCGTCCAGTGTTTGTGGGCTTTCGCCCATTTCAACCGATCCTTTCTTCGATCATTCGTTAATGGCAATGCTGATTTTCTAATCCTTGAATCGAAATCGGATCTTTTCAGGACCCTACGTATGGTCTGTGGAGAAATATCTACTCCTTGACCCCGCAGGTTCCTGGCAGCATCAACTGCTGTTATGAACTGCCCTAAGTAGAACGATCTTGCGATCATTCTCTCGAGACGATCCGAGATTAACCTAGGACGGCCGGTCTTTTCGTTGCATGCAATGTCATTAGCTTTAGCGATTCTACCAACAGTGACGTTGGATACCTTTAAACTTTTGGCGATACTTCTATGAGACTCTCCTGTACGCAGTCTAGCTAAAATATCATTTTTTTTATCGTAAGGTACGGGACGCATGTTGAGATTTGTCTAATGTTGCGGTTTTTGTGAATGGGTAAAGTAATGTAGCTAATCGAAAAGCAAAAAGGTACAAGTTTGACAAAACATGATACTCAACATTAAATTGACCCCTGATAGATTGCTGAAACTCAATAAATTCGAAAAATCCTGGGGAAAGAAGGCTCTGTAAACATTCATCATTTCAACCATCTGAATTTCTACAGATTGCGAATGTCGAGATGAGCGATTAGAATGTCGAATGTGCTCAAGCAAATGTATATGAATCCTAACACAAGCTATATCACTGAATAGCTTAGAACTACTACTTTCCATATCGCAAAAAAAAATCAGTGCTTAAGTATGTGCTCAAGGGGAAGAATGCATGAAAAAGTCGAAAAATTAAAATTTTTAAAAACATTGTAACACTTTTGTGAGTCACTGTAAGTGGATAATTACTCGTCCATCCCAGAGCGGATTGATTTGTAATGTGCTATCCTGGCAGATCCAGGGTGATCATGCAGCTACATCTATAATCCAATATCTATCGGCCACCAGTTGTGACGTGTTTGGTGAGATAATAACTACAATACTCGAGTACGTACAACCAGGTAGAGAATACATTCTACCACGGTCTATCTATATTGCATCTAATATAGGTTATGTACAACATAGAACAAGATATAGGCCTAAGTATAATAATCACCCAATAAGCATCTGAACCTGAAATTAGTGACTAGCATACGCGTCCTCAAATAATATAATTCCCATTAAACCTCACAAAGTGAATAATCCTTCTACTTCATCTGAAGAATAATAAAGACACCTAAGTTCATAGTCATCGACTTACAACTGTTATCAATTTTTTAAATAAGCAAATACAACAGGGGGAAAGCAGGATCAGACATGGCACTCAAGATCATCTCGCGCGCTTTTAAATCCTTGGCTGGACCACCATTACCATAGCTCTGACGATGACTTGAAGAGCGTTTGGCATATTGGCAATTATGGCCTTCAAAGGAGCCAGGAGCACGACAGACGGAACAAGGTTGGCGACGTGGTTGCTGATTTTCCTGACGGGCCTGCTTCTTCAGGGCTTTGCAATCAGCCGTACTGTGTGTATCGACCTCATGGAAGGTACAATAGACACCTTGTTTTTTAATTTTAGCTCCATTAGCATACTTGCTAGCATTGGTACCGTTAGGAGAACGGACGACGGGAGAATGATCATAATGGTAACGTTCATTGGACGAGCTGAGACTCGAACGACCCTTAGATTTCTTGAACTTACGCTCATAGTCTTCCAGAGAAGAAGAAGAACGCTTGTCACCAGCTGAATTTCGAGTACTAGCGGAAGTAGCAAAATCAGTCGCATCCCATTGATTGAGTTGAATGGCTAACGTTTTAGCCGCAGCAAGAACGAAGTCGATATCCTTGCGTTGGCGTTCATTGGCCAAGTTGAGCGAAAAGGAGAGTCCTTGGAAAAACTGGGAATCCAAGCCACGGTTGAAGCTATTCAACAGCACAGATTTATCAGTGACACCTGATTTCTTACGAAGATTCTTGAAACGGTTGCAAAAATCTCGCATAGTTTCAGATGCGTGTTTTTTTAGATCCATCAATTCGGATGTCGCCTTGGTACGTTCAACCTCAGCAGCAGGACCAAACTCCTTCTTAAATTCGTCAACAAAAATAGACCAGGAAGATTCTTTGGAATGTTGTTTGATAAACGAACGAAGCCAGTCGCGCATTTCCTTGGTAAGGCATTTGCGGACAAGACGATACCAGTGATCTTCAAGGGGAAGTTGCCATGTATCCAGAATATCTTCAAATTTTTGAAGACAATCCTCAATATCCTCATAAACAAAAAGTTTATTGTCATAGACGCGAGCACTCCACTGAAAAAGAGGTAGATCATTAGGAACTACCGCCTTTTGAACAGCAGGCTTACTGTTAGTCGAAGACAAGGATATATCAGCAGACGATTGACCACTGACAGAAGACGTACTATTTCCTGAAGAAACAGAGGGAGAAGACAAATCTGAGCTAGATAACAAAGTCATACACCTTGCATCATGAGCCAAAATTGCTTCTAATTGCTCCATGTCCCTTAGGTTTTGTGCCAAACGATTACGGAGAGGTAACAGTTGTTCTTCCGGCAAGTTGCGTTTAGCAAGCAACTGCAAAGACAAGTTACGGTTTTCCATAACCATTTGATGTAGGCCTTCTTTGAGGGCTACTAAAGAAGATGAATCAGCAGAGGGCAAGTCAACCATCCCAGTTTTGTCGGAAGGGACAAAAGCCTCAAAAGAAGCTTCACCACCTTCAACTACAGGAGTAGGATCAACTACCATGGAATCATCCCCGTGTTGATTAGCAGCGGCACTGGATTCTTGATACACTGGGGCAGCAGCAGTAGCAATGTTGACAGGTACAACATTAGAATTCATATGAGCAGGAGACGTCGTAGTGTCGTCAACAAAAGAGAAAGATTCACCAGTAGTAGCGACAGAATGGTTATTATTGTTATTATCAGACATTTCAGGTAAGTGCAGATTGATAATGTTCTTGATATCGAATATTATAGAGTTCTTGTTTCGATAAGGTCAAAAAAAATGATATATCCAGTTACTTTGAAAGACTTATAAAAATAAAATAAGACAGTAAAAAATGACCAGACACAACAAAGATACTCTTTATTCAAGTTTGTTGAGAATGATACTTTTATATGAGAAACGGGGTTATTAACGGGTATTCAACTATTAATACAACTGAACTAAAACTATCATGAGAATGATAAGATCTTAGCCGCAAGCGGGTGTCAAAGTAGATGTGTGAGATATTCTTAAGTAATTTTGTAGACCAAGATTGTTGTATTTGCTTATTTAAAAAATTGATAACAGTTGTAAGTCGATGACTATGAACTTAGGTGTCTTTATTATTCTTCAGATGAAGTAGAAGGATTATTTACTTTGTGAGGTTTAATGGGAATTATATTATTTGAGGACGCGTATGCTAGTCACTAATTTCAGGTTCAGATGCTTATTGGGTGATTATCATACTTAGGCCTATATCTTGTTCTATGTTGTACATAACCTATATTAGATGCAATATAGATAGACCGTGGTAGAATGTATTCTCTACCTGGTTGTACGTACTCGAGTATTGTAGTTATTATCTCACCAAACACGTCATTACCCCCCTCCAGATGGAACATCGTCTGTTAAAAGTGGAGGTGAGGATACATATTTTGATTGTAGTTGCGTAATGTTTGTAGAAGTTATAATAAGGAATTGAGCGTGCACTCTCAAAGCCTAATATTTGATTCAATTTTGACGCATTTCTGTGAGCTTGCCATGATCAACCTGTATTCGTTGATTTGAGGACAGTGAATGAAGTGATTTGACATACATGTATGGTATGTTATCAATTGAGTAGTGTGCATACTATAGTTTAAAGTCAAACCAGATCCATTCAAGTTCATCTTGATGGGGATGAATGCCGTTAAAAACCCAGTGGGAAAAAAGGTACAACTCGAATGTCCCAATGATCTAGTCACTTTATAGTTTACTGCGTTTGCTACGACGCATAACACGACTCTCTGATGTTGAGGTGTGCTTATTATTACATCTCCTGCGTTTTCCATTTCCTGATGTGGAATCTGTACGCATATTTACTGTGTGCATGTCTTTTTCAAGATCATCTGCATCCATAATTCTCTTAAGCATCTGTGATTTCTTGTAATTTTTTGGAGGTGTATATCGTTCTTTTTCCTGATTCATATCTTCATGGGAGAGTTTAATTCCCAATCGTCTCCAGTATTCGTTGATTACTTCAGGATCAGTGAAGTTTTCAGGTGGAATCCAAGAGTCATCATCCTTGGTGTAATTTTTCCAGCGCACAAGATATTCCCTATTGCCTGGTTCTCCACGGTGATCTATAATTGCTTCAATTACATATAATTCTTCTGCAGGTATGATTTCCTCTTGTGATATTAACTTTAGTTCTTCAGGTGAATAGTTTCGAGACATTAATATGCCTTCTTCATCTTTTAACACATATGATCCACCTCGTGTTTTCCTGACTACAGTGTATGGTCCTTGATATGCAGGTGACAAATTGTTGTACCTGTCTCTTACCCTAACCATAACATGTCCTCCTTCAGGGTAGTCTATTATTTTATGCTTACCATCAGCAATGCTCTTCTGCTTGTCAGTATACAGTTTAGTTCGTTGAGCAATGGCTGGAAATATAATGCTAGACATGTAGTCAATTCTTTCCATCAATTCTTCATGAGTCATATATGACTTTTCTGTAGTTTCACCATTATTATCATAGCGGATAAAGTCATTCATCTTACGTGCAAACATAAGTGAGAATGGGGTAGAGTTCAATCTCTTGGACACTTTGTTATTAAGCATCAGTTGCACTGAAGGGACATAATAGTGCCAATCTTCACCGTTTCCTTCCATTATTTTCGCTAATACCTTTTTTGTGCTTTGCACAAACCTTTCACTTAAATTACTAGCTGGATGATAAGCGGTGATGTAACGCTTGTCAATTGCCATAAGCTTGAACATGCTGTTGATTATTTCATTCTTGAATTCAGTGCCATTGTCAGAAATAGTGAAATGACGTGGGTATCCTAATAATGAGAAGATCTTGATGAGAGCTTGAGCAACCACTTTGGCAGTTTTATCAACTAGTGGTTCCAGTATAACAAATCGTGTACAAATGTCTACTACAATGAGTAGGTAGGTATATTGCCCTTGATTGGATTTAAATGGGCCAGCCAGATCCATGGCATATGAATCACCAGGCATATAACTATACACTGGCTTCTGAGGGTTATATCCCTTTTTGTGTACATTGTACTTTTGGCATGTAGGACATTGGCTAACATACTTTACTGCATCTGCTAATAAGTTAGGCCAATGCATATCTTGGTTATGAATGTGCTTGACAATATGATCAGCACCAAAATGCCCGAATTTGTGAGCATCATCTAAAATATCCTGTCTGTCTTTTTCGTCGGGTGTAACATAATTTTTGTCTGAGAATTTTGACGGGTTCTGAACATAGAAGACTTTTACTTTTCCATCTTTTCTGACTGCTTTGTTCTTGCTTACTCTTTGCTTTTTGTCGAGATTGTGAGTTGTAAATGTCTCATCACCCCCCTCCAGTTCCAAGGTAGTCTGAAAAATTCGAGAGAGCTTGTCGCTGAGAATGTTCAGTATGCCAGGAACGTAAACGACATCAAAATCATAATCGAGAATCGTTCCCATCCAATTAATCATCATAGGATTGATGTTATCCTGTGTGAATAAGTATGTCAAACTGCGATGATCAGTGTGAACAGTGAAATGTCGGCCCCATAGAAATTTGTGAAACTTCTTCAACGCAAAAACGATCGCTAGCAATTCACGCTTGGTGACCGGATAGTTACGTTCTGAAGTGGAGAGCGAACGAGCCATGAAGCCATTGTAGATTATACGTTTAGTCGTGATGCCATTGGCATCAGTAGTAACATCTTCTTGATACAGCGCAGCACCAATACCAAAATTAGAAGCATCAGTAACTACATGCATGGGTTTGGTTGTGTCAACAGGTTTAAGTACAATGTTGGACATCAGAATGGCTTTAATGGCATCGAAGTGAGCATCTAGTTTTGGAGTCCAAGTGATGTGCTTAGAGCTTTCCAAATGGCGTAAACCATCCAATGGTGCAGTTAAGTGTGCAGCCAAAGGTAAATGTTCCCTGAAATAGTTAATTAAACCAAGGAATCGTTGCATTTGTTTGCCCGTAGTAGGCTTGGGGTATTCATGTAAATTGCTTAGCTTTCTGGGATCAAGAGATCGACCTTGTTCTGAAATACAGAAACCAAGAAGATATACGGATTTCATGCCTATATGACATTTTTCAGGATTGAGTATAAGATTACTCCGGGTGAGAGCTTGAATGGCCTGCTTAACGTGACTAAAGTGCTCTTCAACAGAACGACTAAAGATACAGACATCATCTACAAAGTGGTGAGTAAATTGTTTCATATCCTTGAATATGATATCCATTACACGGGAGAATTTGCTAGTGAGTGTTTTGATGCCAAATGGTGCACCAACATGGTGATAATGAACATTTCTGTGTGTGAATGTAGTTTTGTGTTGATCAGGTTCATAGATCTTGAAACGATTGAAGGCACTTTTTAAATCAAGTGTAGTGAATACAGTTGCACCTTGCATATCATGAAAGATATCGTTGATGAGTGGAAGTGGATATTTATCTTCCTCTATGAGAATTTTATTGAGTTCTCGAGGATCAAGGCATACACGATGAGCAGTGAGGTTGCCTTGAGCATCTTTTTTCTTGCTGATAGTTAAAGGGTTGTTAAAGCCTGTTGGTGTGTTAGACTGCACAATAGTGCCTTCTGATAACCATTTTTCTATATTGTCATCCACTACGGACATGAGTGTATCTGCAATAGGATACTGTTTCCTATAGGCTACTTTACCTTCAGGTGTAGACAAATGTACCACACTTTCAGGTAAATTACAAAATGAATTCTTGTCAATTTTCTGGTTTTCATCAATATACTTTTGCAATGCAGATAGTAAAGTTTTATGTTGCAATTCAGTGCCTGCATAAGAAATGTTGGGTTGGTATTCACGATCATCTATAGAATCATCATGGATAATCTTGTTGTCATCCCAATTAACAGCCACACCTGTTAAGGTTACGCCAATGTGTGGCATAAGATCTTTGCCAATTATGGCATCCATGCTATCATCATGTAATTCAAATACGTCAAAGGCATGCTGACAGACATGGCCATTGTACGAAATATTAAGCTTATTGGTTTGGCCTAATCTTTTAATAGTATTGTGCTTTTGTGCAAAGACAATATCGCCCTCAATCTCATTCAATTTAAGATTTTGAAATGTTTTATTTGACTTCAGAAGACTTTTATTTAGGATTGATATATCCGAACCAGTATCCAGAAGAGCCATCAGTCTTTGACCTTCTATAAGGATGGGTGAAAGAGGTGTCAACGGGCTTTGTTTCATAATGGCTTTTGAGGATTTATGATCCATTATAGCTGCTATTATGTACTTACAATCATCAGATTTTTGGTTTTTGAGTCGATTCAATTCATCCTTGAATTCATCAATGTCGTCTTCATGGAATGATTTGACAGGATGATGGTCCATGTCAATCATGTCAACGTCGTGTTCCTGTAGATTGTAATTTTTATCTTGTTTAACAACCATGTTGACGCGTTTAAATTCGCTATTTTGTTTATCATATGAAGGAGTATAATTCCTATGATTATTACCACGATTGTCATTTGTATGAGTCTTGAAATTGCTGTTCTGCAGCTTGATGTATGCTGCACAATTATTTCTGTGTGCCAAACTGAACGGCTCTTTGTTGCAATAGTGGCAAATATTGGTCGTAGACAACCTGTTATGAGGCGCCCAGCGAGATACATTACTGCCATTAGGACTATGCCTGAAAGTCTTTTGCATCCGAGGATTATGATCATCAGCTGCATGCTTACGTTTTCTATCATGATGTTTGATGGCATCATGACGACTCAAAGAATTATATTTCTTATTGTCACTGCTAGCCACATCATTATCTGATGTTGGTTTCGCTTTCTTATCCCTTTTTAAACCTTGTGCGTAGCTGTCTTTGTTACCAAAAGACACATAAACCTTTTTCAGTTCATTGCTGAGCATCACCTTATGTTGGTTGAAGAGTACTGCGGTTTCTCTCCAGGTTGCGGGAAAAGGATCTGTTTCATCAGATTTGTTGCCAGTGATCATGTTGATTTTGTCATATATGACTTTCCTAAACTGCTTTGGTAAACTGTTAAAGAATAACATCACAACCAACTTATTATCATTAACTTCCGTAAGCTCGTCAAAAAGATTTGTGAATCGGTCAACATAGTCCACGAAATCTTCATCAAATGTTGGTGATATACGAAGTAACCGTAATCCCTTTTGAAAGTTGGTTGTCTGTATATCAAACCTTTCAGTGATGAGTCGCTTCACTTGCGTCCAAGTGAGCTCCTCCTTCTTTTTTTCTATATTTTTCTTGTACCAACTAAAAACTAAATCAGGACATGCTGTGAATGACATACGTAATGCACTAAACCAATTATGTTCAATAGACTCATCTGTCATAAAATGAGTGAAGACACTTTCAAAAGTATTGAAAAATGCTTCTAATGATGGATATGATGTTCCATTGTCATTTTTCTTTGGGTCACCATTCTTGTTATTATGGACAAGGGTGGCGTCAATGCTGGTAATTCTGAAGTGCGGTATAACGCCCACAGGAATTGACTTTTTCATCAGATTGGTTGATATACCTTGCTGATGATCAGCATGGGCAGTAGGCTTAGCGCCTCCCCCGGATTGCAACATGTTATATTGTTGCAACAAGTCATTGCGTTGCTGCGTTAATATTTGCAGCTTCATGCTGGTGCTTTTTATATCAGCATCATTTATAGCATCACACAATTTTTCATTCAGTTGCATGATTTTTTTGTTGAGTACTGATATGTTACTCTGTATGTTGACAGTAACGTCTAAAACCTCTTTTTGAGGCTTAGCATTTTCTTCGACAGGGCTAGTTGCATTATCTGCATCACCCATGTCAACATCTTCCATGAGATCTTTCTCAATCTCTTCTTCCAACGTGAGTTCGAAGTCCAAAGGATTTTCGCTCCCACGCAGTTGTTGATCAATGTAGAACAACTTTGGTGAAGGTCTGCGACCAGAAGCAACGTCAACAAAGTTGGGTCTTTGATCCCCACTTGAAATGTTGTTGTTGTTGTTGTTGTTGTTGTTGTTGTTGTTGTTGTTACGTTCGGTGTTCATCGAAAAAAAATGTTGTATTTGCTTATTTAAAAAATTGATAACAGTTGTAAGTCGATGACTATGAACTTAGGTGTCTTTATTATTCTTCAGATGAAGTAGAAGGATTATTTACTTTGTGAGGTTTAATGGGAATTATATTATTTGAGGACGCGTATGCTAGTCACTAATTTCAGGTTCAGATGCTTATTGGGTGATTATCATACTTAGGCCTATATCTTGTTCTATGTTGTACATAACCTATATTAGATGCAATATAGATAGACCGTGGTAGAATGTATTCTCTACCTGGTTGTACGTACTCGAGTATTGTAGTTATTATCTCACCAAACACGTCAAAGATAGAACGAGACCGAAAAAGTCAGATAATCTTTATTTCAATTTTGAGAACATGAAGGCTTTATATATTTTTCAGAGAGTTAGCTGAGCTTATAGAGGATGTTAGGAAGATGTAGTTACAACCAATGAGTACTAATGGATCTAATGAGAGATTAGTGAAGGCGTGTTCTAACACTGTTATGGATCTGATACCAGTTTGACTTGTGAACAATTGCTTAATCGACAATTCAAGTCTAAGATGACAGCCGTTTATGCTGTGTTTAAATTAATTATTCTCACTCGTGTTTCGATACTGTAGACAGTGGTCGGGACATGACACTTCCAAAACCAACGATTGTTGGTTCGATTCCTGTACGCCGCTGATATATTTCAGCTTTGATCCCTTTCTCTCTGCTTCCTAGGGTTTTTTAATGCCGCTATCAAGGTGGTTCCCGGTCGGTATTGGTGTTTAAACAAGTTATGAATAATTGCGGTGCCCGCCCAGGCTTAATTAAGCAAGATCCCGAACCGCGCCCAAAGTCTTAGCCTACCAATTATAATGATTAGTTTAGCCCCTTCCCCCTTCCCCCCATTTAGATAGTATGCTTTTTCGCCCACCACGGCGCCCTGACCGACTCTATGCATCGCTCTATTCTCAACTCGAGCTGCCCCGGGCAATTTCTGATATGTAGTTTATCTATGTGCCCATTGGGTTTAAAAATTGTATAATAAAAAAATCCTTGTTTAAACGTACTAGTGCCTATCGAACGGATTCATTTTGATCCATTCAATACCTTGAAGCAGGCACTAAGATTAAGGGAGTTGAGAATGAAACCCAACTTCGTAAGTACTTAGGATTCTCTTTTAAAGTGCAATTACTAATAGTTAAAATATAGGCAGCGATTCGCAAATTGCGCAATTTGTGAATGCAATCTTTTTAGTTGATATGGAAGGATACATGGATTACGAAGAAAAACAAATTTCTGGAGAGGATATCTTTCAAATTGTAGATTTATATACAGACAAATTTGAATCTGTATCTAATTTTATACAATGGTGTAAAGGAAAGGTGAACTTTCTTCAAATACCTTGTTTGAGAAAGAGAAACAAATCTGGAGGCACATCTAGAATGAGGGAGTTATACGTTTTGAAATCTGAATTACATGGTAGTCTTATAACAATTAACTTTATGAGCGTTTACATACTCACTTTTTTCTGTTGTAGAAAACGTAGTGAAGAACATTGCTACAAGATTGCTTGATTTTCAAAAGCACATGGAAAATCTGAAGAAGGACTTTGTATTAGTCGGATACGCGCGAAAGTCAATAAAATCAGCAGAACATCGGATCAAGAATATCCAGAGGATGGTTGACAATCTATATGTAATGATATGTAATGATATACAGTATTAGACGAAGACATTGATCTTGAGCCTTGTCGAGCAGTTTAGTATCTATAGCACGGAAAAGAGAAATGGCTAGGCCATATTCCATTTTTGGTCGGATGAGCATCGTGTATAGTCTAATAGCGATTAGCTTGGAAAAAGAGGAAGAGCCAAGGCCCAAGGGCTGAAGGCCACTGCGCATAGCATGTAGGGCATTTTGGATATTTCGCTTTAACAATAAAGGTGTATCGAGCTGTCCTTTACTGTTGATAGGCATCCCTAAGTATACAAATGATTTCGCACAAGGCATTGCCGTATTGTATAATTTGAGCGGTCGAGTTCCATATTGGGTGGGGGAGTTAACGATAACGCATTTCGCCGGATTCCATCGATATCCGAGCTTAAGAGAGTGTTCTTCCGCTTTTTTGAGTAGGCGAGGCATGAGGTCAGCCGTGGCAATTAATACCACATCGTCGGCGTAAAGTAGGCAGTTAACCCAAACACCACCATAGTCACGTTTGACGGATCGATCAAAGGCATGGTTCACAGGTATCCGCACCGTTCGTAGAAAGCTGGGGAGAGAATTGATATAAATTGAATATAAAAATGGAGACAAGATAGAACCTTGTAATACTCCTGTCACTGGGTGGAAGCTGGGAGACGGACAGTTTTGTACCAAGACCTGGATAGAGACGTCGTCAAACAAGCTTTGTAGCAGATCAAGGAGGGGGGAGGAAATGTGCAATTCAAGAGCACGCCATATAATGGCGCGATCTACGGTATCATACGCTGATTTTATGTCTAGAAAAGCCAAAACCGGATGATCACCCAGATGATCAATAGCATGTTGTTCACACAATTCATGAAGACACAGGGCCTGATCCAAAGTACTCCGATGGGCACGAAAGCCACCTTGTACGATATCTAAAGAAGGGGCAGTAGATGCTAGTGTGTCTTGTATGCATAACTCCAGGAGTTTCCTAAATACAGATGTCAAGCTTATCGGTCTATAGTTGCTCGGATCAAGCGTATCGCCTTTTTTATAGATTGGTATAACTTGTGCGGTAGTCCAATCGGTAGGTACTGTGGCCCACTTCCAACACAGGCGAAAGAGGAGAAATAGGATGGGCGTGAGGTCTTTGGCAATAGGTAAGAGCATTTCAGTTTGAAGATGATCCACTCCTGGAGCTTTGTTACGTGATAGTTTTTTGAGAAGCATGGTAGATATATGGTGAATGCTGAAGGGGGAAGCATGTTGTGCAGCATTTGCTTGATGGAAGGGGTGAGGGCCCAAGGCTTCTTGGTTTAGTGGTATAATTCTCGCTTAGGGTGCGAGAGGTCCCGGGTTCGATTCCCGGAGAAGCCCTTTTGGTATCTTAGACGTACGTGGTGTGTGTAGCATCCATGCGGGATTATGTTGTTATATACAGTGTTTTTCTTCCGTACGAGACACTTTTGAATTTTTAGTGGATAATCTGAGTTTTATTTGGAGACGTTTCTAAGTAAACCAGGATACGAATTGAAATATCCTATGAGACCAGATAAGATTTCTTAGGAGACAAAAATAAAATAAAAACTTCATCTTAACAAAACTTCTCTATCTAAGCATCTGTCCCAAAAAGTTTCGGAGTGTCTGATCCAACCTAAGCAATCCTCTACAGAGACTGACAGGCAGGCTTGCTTAATTCTAGGAGTTAAGTTATCATTGGAATCTAAAGGGTTTCGTCGAATGATACTTTTAATTTTGGACCAGCACTCTTCGATAGGATTTAGAAAGGGTGAATATGGTGGCAGGAAAAGAGGCTTGTAACCACGTGAATTGATTGCTTTCACGACAAATTCAGAATGGTGTATTCTGCAATTATCCATAACAATGAACATATCCTTTTTGTTAAGCTGATCCAAAATATCCATTACACTTTCGACAAATTTAACAACATGATATGTGGTAGTCCCTTTCCTAAGCTTTGGTTTTTCGTCATTGTCTCGTTTCCGTTTTTTGTCACTTTGGAATTCCTTTGAAATGATTTCGGCTTCCTTGACTGTCATAGGCTTAACTTTTGAAAAATCGACAATACCGAAGTGAGAGATACAGCCTATGATACTTATATTCACACCCTGTTGAGGAAATACTTTCACGTTTGCTGCTTTCCCAACTTTCGACCATGCGCGATTTCTGATTATATGCATATTGAAACCAGCCTCATCCATAAATACACAATTTGTTTGAAAATCGACGCCTGCAGCCTTCCATTGTGTTATGACACTGACACGAAGGTCAAGTGTTCTAGGTGAGTCTCTTTCAATAGTATATTTGGATGCATTTTTCAAAGAAAGAGCACATTTGTCAGTTATATGCTTCATAATGAAGACAAAAACCATGTACCGTCACTTACAAAACTGTCCCAATGTTTGGTTCTTTTGTGTTTGAGTGGTTTTGACGTATCATACAACCTAACTAAATGCGATGTATCTTAGCTTAAATGAAAGCCCTGGTCATGGTGAACATTTGCATATTGTCATTGGCGGTGATTAAAACATTGAACGCTAGCACTGAGTCTTAGAAAGCGGGCCTGTCATTGGGACAGTTTTGTAACATTTTATTTTTGACCGTCTAGCGATATACAGTGGGTGAAAAAACTGTTCACGTAATTGCTGATTTCAGATATTTTGAGCTCTGTTGAGACGAAAGTAAGCGATATCCAGGTCAAACCGGTATCATTCAAAAGCTTAAACTCTGCTCTATAAGTACCTGTATTATCAAGCAATTTAATTGGCGCTAAGTTTAAATTCGATTGAATTTACTAGGAGACCTCACGTGAACAGTTTTTTCCAAATTACTGTAGAAACCTTGCATCAGACTTTTTGCGGAGACTGAACAGGGTAGAATTAAAATAATTTTAGCGGGGTGTTAAATGAGGGCAGGGGTGCCTGAAAGATTATAAAGGTACCAAAAATTCACGACTTTTTTACACTTTTCTTTCCCATTTTCATTACAACTGATACCTACCTATACAGTGGGTGAAAAAACTGTTCACGTAAATTGCAAAATGCGCTATATTCCCTTCTAGCTCACGCTAATCAACATCTACGACGATGAAACTAATACTGGCAGATAGCCCAAGAAAATCTCTATAAAACAAATGCAATTCGGAGTTTCAATCAAGCTATTTTATTAAGAGGAAAATTCCGTCGAAGATTTCTAAACACGTGAACAGTTTTTTCCAATGTTAACTAGTATCTAGTATGGCCACCATTCGCTTCCAAAACTGCTTGTATACGAGCTGGCATACTTTCAATATACCTTATACACTCCTCCTCCGTAATCTTGTTCCACTCAGCGTCGAATCTTTCCCATAATTGATGGACCCCAGCTGCCCTTCTCTCATACATACTTAAACGAACCTTACACTGGTGCCAGAGGTGCTCGATTGGATTCAAGTCGGGACTTTGAGGAGGCCAATCGTCGATTACGTTCACCTTGTGCTCCTTAAACCACTTTTTAGTGCTATTGGATGTGTGTTTGGGGTCATTATCGTGCTGGAAATACGATTCTTGCCAGTCTAATCCATAGTACTCCATGGTATCCCTAAGTGTTGTGTCCAGAATATGCTGGTAATCCTCGGATTTCATGGTCCCATCGTATATCTGGCATGCGTAACCAGGTCCATAGTAGGTCATACAACCCCAAACCATGATATGGCCGCCCCCATGCTTGACAGTAATATCAAGATGGTGAGGTTTAAGTGGGTCACCTGGTCTAGTCCAATAGTATTTGCAACCATCAGACCCCCAAACGTTGATTTTCGTCTCATCTGAGAACACAACACGCTTCCAATCGTCGACTGTCCAATACTGGTGGTTTTTGGCCCATCGCAAACGCTTCTTTCTATTCTTCTCGCTGATGAAAGGCTTCTTTTGTTTGATACCAGAATGAAAACCCATAGATTTGAGAGCGTTTATGGACGTTTTGTAAGTCAAATCGTAACCCAAATCAAGAAAGGCTTTATGGGCCTCTTGGGCAGTATTTATAGACCCTGTTAATAGCTTGCGACGAACCACAGCTTTACTTTTCTCCGCTACAATAACCGGTCTACCACCTGCTTGACGTTGTCTGTTAGGGAACCACTTATTGCTATACTTGGAAATCACCCCTTTTGATATTCCAAGTTTCTTCTGGATGCTTGCAATAGATGTTTCTTTCGCAAGTAATGCCTTAAGTTCTATTTGAACGGCAGTAGAGAGTGTACGAGTCATAATTATAGGTAGGTATCAGTTGTAATGAAAATGGGAAAGAAAAGTGTAAAAAAGTTGTGAATTTTTGGTACCTTTATAATCTTTCAGGCACCCCTGCCCTCATTTAACACCCCGCTAAAATTATTTTAATTCTACCCTGTTCAGTCTCCGCAAAAAGTCTGATGCAAGGTTTCTACAGTAATTTGGAAAAAACTGTTCACGTGAGGTCTCCTAGTAAATTCAATCGAATTTAAACTTAGCGCCAATGAAATTGCTCGATAATAGAGGTACTTGTAAAGCAGAGTTTAAGCTTTTGAATGATACCATTTTGATCTGGATATCGCTTATTTTCGTCTCAACAGAGCTCAAAATGTCTGAAATCAGCAATTACGTGAACAGTTTTTTCACCCACTGTAATTATGACTCGTACACTCTCTACTGCCGTTCAAATAGAACTTAAGGCATTACTTGCGAAAGAAACATCTATGGAAAGCATCCAGAAGAAACTTGGAATATCGAAAGGGGTGATTTCCAAGTATAGCAATAAGTGGTTCCCTAACAGACAACGTCAAGCAGGTGGTAGACCGGTTATTGTAGCGGAGAAAAGTAAAGCTGTGGTTCGTCGCAAGCTATTAACAGGGTCTATAAAGACTGCCCAAGAGGCCCATAAAGCCTTTCTTGATTTGGGTTACGACTTGACTTACAAAACGTCCATAAATGCTCTCAAATCTATGGGTTTTCATTCTGGTATCAAACAAAAGAAGCCTTTCATCAGCGAGAAGAATAGAAAGAAGCATTTGCGATGGGCCAAAAACCACCAGTATTGGACAGTCGACGATTGGAAGCGTGTTGTGTTCTCAGATGAGACGAAAATCAATGTTTGGGGGTCTGATGGTTGCAAATACTATTGGACTAGACCAGGTGACCCACTTAAACCTCACCATCTTGATATTACTGTCAAGCATGGGGGCGGTCATATCATGGTTTGGGGTTGTATGACCTACTATGGACCTGGTTACGCATGCCAGATATACGATGGGACCATGAAATCCAAGGATTACCAGCATATTCTGGACACAACACTTAGGGATACCATGGAGTACTATGGATTAGACTGGCAAGAATCGTATTTCCAGCACGATAATGACCCCAAACACACATCCAATAGCACTAAAAAGTGGTTTAAGGAGCACCAGGTGAACGTAATCGACGATTGGCCTCCTCAAAGTCCCGACTTGAATCCAATCGAGCACCTCTGGCACCAGTGTAAGGT